>NC_040041.1:12323604-12371958 GCF_003713205.1 Coffea eugenioides
CCTTATACCATATGACTTTATTGATGTTACAATGATCACGTGCAAAACCTTAGATCAAGCTTATGAATATGGCTCATTACTTGAATATTAAAAGTGGTTATTTGAAAAAAAAAAATAGAGTCATTTATTGACTATTACAACTGCTGCTATATAATGCTCAAAATTATGAGCAAAAGGATCATCATCGAGAGCCTTATAAGATTTTGCATTTTGGCTATTTCCTACAACTCCAATGAAATTGGGAAAAAAAGGAACAAATGGATAACAGCATGGCTTTTGTACTAACAATAAGTCAATAAAATGTTGGAATCAGGGAAAAAAAAAATACATTTTTCAGACTAACCTGAAGTTTTCGTCATGCTTTAGCCGTAATCTTTTGTAACAGAGAAAGTGAAACTAATACAGTCATTGTATTACGACTAATACTTGCATTTATAGATGCATAAAACATTCTTAGGCCAAATATGAAATTAACAATATTCTTACTCTCTGTTTAAGTGATTCTCATTCTTATCTCTTTTGCACTTTTTTCTTTCTTTTTGTCTATCTTGTTTCTGACTAAAGAGATGATGTAACTTGGAGTAAAGTGGTTCGAGATGCGGCCACAATATTATTCCCACGTGGTTCACATGTCAAGGTTCCACTATGTGCATTAAAAAAAAAAAAGTGGGATTCACTGTATAAATTGTTTGATTAAGCTAACAATCTTAGGGAGGGGGTGGAATATCTATTCATGATCCAAAAACTTGCCAGGCCCAATTTGATCCGTCCCAAGAAACACTGTATATTCGTTCTGCATTTTGTTACCGAAGCAGGTTAAGGGGGGCTCTCTACGATTGCTGAATGGAATCATGGATATGATCACAATTTTGGTGGTGGAATTTGAAATTTACCAAAAGTGCTTCACTTTTACGGGTCAATTCTGAGAACCCCTTTAGTTGAACTCTGGAATCACTGCCCTTTTGTTTCAATTAGGGATGTAAACGAGTCGAACCGAATTGAGTTTCGGTTTAATCGAGTCGAGTCTCAACATAATTTTACAAAACTCGAGCTCGAATTCGACAAGTTCAAAATGTCAAGTTCGAGGTTAAAAAATAAAAAATAATTATTTTATTTTTAAAAAATGAATAAAATAATAATTTTTCTTAACAAATAATAAAATATTAGAGATATATATGTAATTTTACTATTAAAAAAATAAAAATATATATAATCGAGTTCGATCCGACTCGTGAGCTAACGAACTTAATATTTTTGAACTTGAATTCGAACTCGAGTCGAGCTCAGATTCGACCCGCTTGCAATCAGCTCGCAAGCGATTCGATGTGTTTGTAGCCCTAGTTTTAACTGCATCAATGCACATTTTTGATACCCAATGTTTGGTTTGTATGTCAAATTAGTCTCTAATATTTTGACCAAAATAAAAGTGATTCTCAAAGTTTCTGATTTTAGACAAATTTAAGACAATTAACCAAAAATTGCAATAACTAAGAGTCAATACCAAATCGTTGTTAGTTGAAAATTTTAACTTTGCATTTTTGGTTCCTAATGTTTTGAAATTTCAATTAATATTTTAAATAGTTATCGTTAGGATTTTAAATATATGAAAAATGCATCCCTTGATCACAATAACCTTCCTGAAACCACTTCAAATTGGCACAACATAATTATTTAGCAGAAGGGGCACCACTTTGTTAATACACAAATAATATTCAAAATAAAAACTAGCACAAGAAAATAGAAAAACTAATTTTCTATTACATAACATTATTCTAATTATTACTACACAAATTCTTGTATGACTTGTGAATGTGGACCTTCGAATGTTTATAGTTTGGGATAGCAATTATTAAAGCTAGTAAAAGTAGGTACAAACATCAACTACTTATGGGAATGTTTTAAAAAAGTGTAAATTTCAGTGGTTAAACACTTTTTAAGATGCACCTTTTATAGTTAAAAAAGAATTGTCCATTTACACTCCTTGTGCTCTAGGTTTAAGTGGAAAACAAACCAAAACACACTCAGTAAAAGGAGGATTTAACATACACGCTCCAATAATGTGATTGGTTATTTGATTTTAGTGTGAGGATTTAGGGACATTTTTCTTCCAGAAATGCCTCCCAAATGAACGTTATCTATCTATAAAAATGTTAGGCTTTTTATAAATGGTAAACATTCATATGGAGGCATTTTCGAAAGAAAAACATAACTAAGACCTCACATTACTTGGATCAAGTAATGTGATGCACTGTAGGAGCAATTATAGTGAAATGTCCATTGACGGAGTATGTTTCTATTTGACTTCCAAGGGGTGTAAGTAGATATTTTTGAAGCATAAGGGATGTATTTTAAAAAGCGCTTAACTACAAGGGGTGTATAAGAAATTTACCTTTAAAGAACTTCATTTTGTTTTTTCTTGTCTTTCCTACCTATTAAAATAAGACTTTCCATAGGAAAGTTTTAAAATATTAACTTTCATGTTTGTATACATTGATGATTTTACTAAATAATTCAAATACTTCTAAAAAATATTTACTTCCTTTTAAACTTAAATGATAAGACATTCAAATGGAAAAAAGAAATATGATCAAGTTAATTTAAATATAGTATATATTCTTCATATTCTAAAGGCATGTTTTAATTCAGAATTTAATTTCAACATAAGTGGCCAAATGATACATCTCATTATCAATTAATAATTCATCGTGCAGAACAACAAACGCATACCTTATGCCAATTTTGTAACCAACTATGCTATAGAGAAAAAGCATATGCATAATTAGTGGCATGAAAATATAAAATGAAAACAAAAAAAAATGAAGTTTAATAAATTTTCCATGTATTTTTCATTAGAAATTCTAGTACATGTCTAACAAAATTTTGATTCAATTCACATCTCATTTCATTCTAAAACATCACTACCGGTATTTAGAACTTAAGGAACTATAATGATTCAAAGTTCAAATATTGGAGACCCAAAGTGTAAATTCAAAACTGTTGACTGACACCAATTTACTTTTGACAATCAACCATTGTTGAATTTCTATTAATTGTCCAAAATATGCCCATAAATAGTAGCTTTTGGGACTACATTTTAATTGTTTCAAATACTGGGGACTAGTTTAGTACATAGGGCAAACATAAGAGACCAAACTTGCATCTCTTCCTTTTCTCAATTAACCTCAATTTGACCTACATCACTTTAGAATGTTATTTAGGCTTTCAGTAAGAGCTAAGAAGTCATTTTTGACCTATGTGAAAATAACCTTGACCTCTTTTGCTTTAAAGTTCAAATCCGTTGTTCCTAACCTCTTTTACAAAGCAATTGTTTTAGACTTCCTATCTTGTCCCCTGTGTGCCTATATTTGAACAATTTTGCTTTGTTTAAAAGCATTGGGGTTGAGAGCCTACAAGAATACACTTTACCCTCTTGTGATATACGGATTTTTCACATAATTTCCTATAGTTTTAAAAATTATATATAACACCCTCATAATTTGAATTAAAGTGTCAAAGCGACGGAAATAATCATTTGTAACGAAACTCATAAAAATATTGAAATTACCCTTGTTTAAAAATTAAAATGGCTGAAGTGACTAAAATATATAAATATAATATGTATGAAACTCTAATCCTGCATAGTTTTATATTTTATTATATAATCTCTTTATGGTTTAGTGCTTTATATAACCCCCGGTGATTAATAGATAATTTTTAACTTTAAATAGAGGCACTTTTGATATTTTAGTTGACTCCATTATTGAATGTAAATTTCGCTATTTTGGCACTTTAATTCAAATTATGAGGGGATTATGTATAGTTTTTAAAAATTTAGGGAGGTTATGTTACAAGGTGTTAAATCACAGGGGGTTAAAGTGTGTTTTTCCCAAAAAATAAAGGGCATATGTGATGAGTTAGATATCTGAGCGTAACTTGTGAAGATGATTCTTTATTAGCCCATACAAGACATTTTGACTTGACCTAGGGCAAAATCATAGAAAATGGAGAAAATATGAGAAATGGAGGTGATACATTGATGCAATTGGAATTTGGAGCAGCAAATTGATATTGGAGTAGTGGCAGGTTAATTGCCGTTTGAGTTTACCCTCTTTTCTTTACAAAACCTAGACAGGATAAAAGGAAGTCAAATATTCCAATATCATTCACTCTTTGATAACTTTAAAAACGAAAAAACAAAAACAAAACAAAACAAAAAAGATTCAGAACTATTTGAAATAAGGAAATAACATTATCCTAGAAAAGAGTCAAGAAAATGAAAAGGCAAGCTTTGTAGTGCTCATCATCTTGATTGTTTACAAAGAACTGAAAAATTCACCTGTTGCCTTATATATGTAATATTAACATTCTTAAGTTGACATATTGGATAAAGGAGGTGAAACCATGTAATTTCCTTCCACAAGAACTTGCCAAGAAGAAAAGTCCAAAAAATTCTGTGTTAAATTTGAAGAAAAAAAAAGAAAAATATATTATAAGGGTATTCAACACATATTATGGTAAAAGGTACTCCACGTCCTAAAATTAGCTTAGTTGGCAAGAACAATAATCAGGTAAGGACAATAATCAGGTAACTCAGAAGTCACTCAATTTACTTAGTCTTCCATTGTTAAAGTCCTTCTCTTTTCTAAGGCTTCAAGTCCCTCCCATGCCGCAAAGAAAAAATGATAATGAACTGATGAAATAATGGCACAGGCTATTAAATGCATGTTATTACTAAGTTTTTTCGGCTCAACGAGGGCTCCTAGGCAGATAAAAGTTTCTATAGAAATTTTTAACATGGGAAAATTTTAACAAATGAAACTTTAAAATGTTTACAATTAGGAGGGCATGCAGGGATTCCACCAGAAGCTGTAGTTTACCTTGAGATGTTACATAAGGAATGGATAGATAAAAGTCACTCTCGGTTACTCTATATTTTTCCTCTGAAATCACAGTTTCAGGGAAAGAACTGCTGGAGGTTGTTGGGATTTGACACCTCCGCTGATGCTGTCGAGTTGCAGGACGGCATGTATAATTTAGGGTTAATTTCACTTTGTACTCTTCAATTGCCTCCAAGTCTTGGACAATGGTATCATGTGGTATACTGCTCTCCTTCATCTTTGGAAGATTGTTCTACATGACTTTTTATATTGATTTGTGGATTGATTTTTAATGAGACTTTTGTTTGCACGGCGTAGTACAAACTTTTCACTCAAGGGGAAAATCATAAATGAGATAATGTGGCCGGGGGAGGGGAGAAGTGCTTTGGATAGTTCGAGGGGAGAAAGTGTAAGTGAGAGATCCCTCGGTTTCAAACCCTCCACTTACACTAAAAAAATAATAATAATAAATGAGATGATGTGAAATCATTTTTGGAAGTAAAATCTGAAAATAACCAAGTTACTCTTATTTTCTTGTTACTTGTTTGCTTCTCAAAAATTCGAATAATATTACCTATTGTCATTGCTTGTTGTCTCTAAAAACATGAAAGAAAGAAAGAAACACAAAAGATTTTCAGTTTTTTCTTGATATAACGTGGTTTGACATCCTCATCGTAAGCATGGTAAACAATCATTGATAGGGAACATTAAAATGATTTAGGACTTCACTAAATTCTTTGAAATCAAAAAGTGAAGGGTTATCAATTAATTAAAGAGAACACCGTAATCACTTTGGATTTTGTCGAGTTATTTCTGTTATCAAATAAGTGAAAGATATTTTAGACATTACCCAGAAAAAATACGATTATAATACCTACAGCTATATCATTTACTCATATCAAGAACACTGATGTTAGATTTGATTCAAGGTTTATCCTCATAGCACAACCAACAATGATGCTAAGGAATCCCATCTTTGCTGCATTTGCTAACACTATATAATCTATCTGTCTATATATCTATCTGTTATCTATTACCCTATCTCTCTATTATCTATTTATCTATTATCTATTACCCTATATGATAGGTTGCATTTTTGTCATTTAATTTATGATTGTTTTCCCCTTGATTTCGGTCAAATATTGCATTAATTGATGGATTTTACTCAAATTTGGTAATTGGTGTTGGTTGTAGAGATCCAGAACAATTGTAGTGATAGTTACAAAAGTGAAACATCCTTTAAGTTATGGTGAACTAAACAAAAAATATATTTTTTTCTATAAAATATCCAATTTCAAAGAGTACTTTTTTGTTTTTTTTTACTAGAAAATTTTATTAAGTGGAAAACATGGGTACACTATGTCACCCATAACCAACCACCCTTCTATGAAATGATGGGAAACCCAACTTATCCATTCGGACATCCCCCCTGACCGGTCGCGGGAGCTCAGCGAATCTGTGAAACAGCTGTCCTATCTCCGAGTTGGCACCAACATTTGCCAGGCGATCTACCGGCGAGTTCGCTTCCCTGAAATAGTGCGAGATCGTTTGTAAATGCTGTTTAAACACAAAGCAACTCGTCCAGCTCCCTTTGCAACTCTCCATGGACACGCACAAGCCCTTGAACGATCCGAATCAGTATATCGTGAATCTGCTTCCAAATGTAAATCCAAATACCCTCGGTCAATACAATACTTGACCCCCAACAGGAGCGCTCGCAACTCAGCCTGCAGATTGGTCAGTGTACCAAAGTACTCTGAGTACCCAAATACAAAGTCCCCATGACAATCCCGCACCAGCCCACCCCCTCCACTCAAACCCGAGTTCTCTCGAGAACACCCATATGAATTCAACTTCCACCCACCCTGCGGTGACCCCCATTGCATAGGTTGAATGGTCAACCTCGCTTTCCGGCTAGCTACCTCGCCCAGGAACCCTTCCCACGAAGCTTTCGACCACCGCAATCCTGGGAACTGTGCTTGAAAGATCTCAATCAAACATTGGACGATCCGATTGATCAACTCCCTGATCCGCAGCCTCTGTCCTTCAAACACTCTCCTATTCCTTGCCGTCCACAATTCCCAGCAAATCACCGACGGGAGAATCCTATACAAGAACTTCAAAAACATATTATTCCCTCTCCTTAACCACCAAAACCACACCAGGTGACATATCGTGTGCACCCCCTCCATTTCCCCGGCACGAATCTCAAAGTGACGCCAAACTAATCTTGCCCCCTCCCCTAAGCAAAATACATGGTCCAGATCCTCCTCCTGCTGCTCCCGATAGCACCAACACTAAATAATCTTAGTATCTTGCAATCTTTAATCATATAAACTCTATAATCATAAAGTATATCATCAATGAGAAATACAAATAAGTTTCACCGAATCAAAATATTTCTCTTCAAAGTTAAGCTAGTTAAACTCGAACAATGGAATTTCAATATATTTAAATACTATTATAACTACAATAGCACTATAGATCATTTTACAATCCACTATTAGCGAAAAAAAAACTAGAAAACTCGTTAAATCTAACAAAAAATTCATAGAATAACTCAAAGGGGAACAATAAATTTTTCAAAAAGTAAAAAATTTTAACTAAAAAGACATAAAAGAGAACATTTAGGTTATCCAAATGTAATAAAAAAAAACTAAAATATTGATACTATTACAAAATAAAAATGCTCTGGGGACAAAGAATGCTTTATTACTGGTGCAATTGTGTTGGTTACTTATGACAAACTAAGTTCAGAAACATATATTTTTTTTTATCTCAATTACATTTATTCCTTCAAAACAAGTGATTTTCTAAAAACTTTAAGAAAAAATCTAAAAGCATCATATTCACGTTGAAAGCGTGCACGTGATCCATTACTAGTGAATAAGAGAACCCGGCAAAACCAATTAAAATAGTGTCAACACTAAATGTTAGGTAGAATTTGATGTGGCAAACAATCAAAAGCAATCCATAGGCATGATTTATTGATAGCTCAAGGAATCCACAGAATCAAAGGAATCTGTAGAATTCCAGCACAAGCTGGAAACAAAACAAGAGAGTCAAAACAACTAGATGTTGCCTACAAGATCTATTTAATGCATTACACTGAAGGATTAATTATTTAAAAAACAACTTCTTGAAGCAAACTACTGGAAGTGAAATACAGAATGTCATGATACGCAGCAGAATGGAGATCAGATGCTGGTAGTAGTGTCGGTTTCAAAACTATAGAGCTTCTTTTTAGGTTTTTCGAAGATGCCATGTCCGTAAGTGCGACTGATCATCTCAACCAGAAGAGGGAATTGCAACAATGAGTAAAGAGCTATTGGAATAACAGAGAAAACTATGATTGGGTAGGAAATCCAAGCTACTTGTTCGATCAGCATCAGATAGAGAGCAGTACCAAATGATGCCATCATGGTGACAATCGATACGAACAAGCATGTGATTCCAAATATTAGCTTTGTGGGCAAGGACTTGAGAAAATCCCCTTCTGCATAACGTGCAGTGAGAATCCCCAAGAACATTAGAATTGATGTTGAAGAAGTGAACATCGACAGTGCATTTGATGCCATAAAAATCAAAAATGCTTTCTGTTGAGTTTCTAGCATGACAGGGAGCCCTGTTTTATTATCATTGCCACCCGGAACTGTGAAAGCTGTTGTAAACATGACTGCAGCGATGAGAGTTCCCACAATCATACTTGAACCTGCCGTATTTTTCATCCATCTTTCTCCCTCCTTAGCCAACACCTTATGCTCTTCAGTAAAGAGTTCAGAAGGTGTTTTATTATAGGCATTACGTTCTTCCTTCATCCTTGGTTGCACAATACTCTCAACTTCCTGCAAACTAATTCACGTCAGGAACAATCTCTCACTAGGACAATACAAGTAAATAAAAAATCTTGCAGCTGTTATGTCTCTATTTCATGACACAGTGACATGAGTTGCAACACAGAGATAGTTTGGCTCTCTTTACGACACCTATAAATGCCGCTATTAGATGCCTGCCACAAGTACATTTGCAACATTGAAATTGTGCCGCATACATTTTTTGCAGCATCATAAAAGCCAAAATTCTTGTAGTTTCATGAGACATGAAAACAAAAACATATGCCTAAGAATTGACTTTGAATTAAATTGCTTACCTTAAACCATCGTATTTCCCTTTGCATTTGAAGAGCTGCTCCAGAAATCTTGTCAAGTCGAGACAATGGAGACAGCTTGGCTGCTAAATGTAGCAAATTGTTTCCGAAAAAATCATGCCTACGTGCTAGTATGCTCTTTCTTGTTCCCAGGGCATTTAAAAAGCTATAAATTTTATCTTGGCGAAGCACAATTGCATGTGAAAAAATTGTTCTGCCCTTTTCGTCTCTTTTATATAGGATTCCAGTCCTATATTTGAAAATTTTATCAACGAACTCAATGATTCCTTGCTCAATCGCATCGTATAAAATTTTCATGATATCCATCTCTTCAAGGTCTTTCATGCTCAATGTCTCGATTTCCTTAAATATGAGGGTCAGGAGTTCATTGGCATCTTTATGAATCACTTTCCTGTCATGACACAAACCGAGGCAACTTAATATGCTCCAACCGAGTCCATGCAAAACCTTCAGTACTGCAAGAAAACAGATACACATAGGATGAATTAAATTAATGAGATGGAAAAATGTGAGATCAAAGGGAATAAAACAGAAGTCTAGCAGTTTATTAGTTGCACAACAGCGTAAGGGCAACTAAAACATTGTTAAAACTCGACTAAAGAGCCTCTTCACAACTAAACAGACATGAAACTAGCATTATATGTCTTCAGAGATAGAAACTTGCATGCCTGCTTAGTGCATATGAAGGAAGTGCCAAATGAGTTAAACAGAAAAAAAAAAAAAAAGAAGAGTTAAAAAGGTGGCATTATCATTTGATACTGACACTGTAAAAGAACAGAACTAGACAGACAAACTTGTGGACAGACATATGATAGGAATAATGCCTATTGGAATGTGCAAAGAATGAAAAGCGCAGAGAAAGATGGTAAGGATAGGAGACAGTTAACAACTGTTTATAAAATTTACCAATTTCTTTCATTTTTTCTTCTTTCTCAAACCTTTTCTCAATTTCTTCTGTTTTCTTCTAAATCAAGGTGAAACTCATAAGAATCCGGATCAATCAAGTAAAGGAGAGCTAAGAACTATAGCTTTGCCTACTTACCGAGGTAATTTTAGTGGCTGAGAACAATGGCTTTGCCTTAAAAAAGTGAAACCCATAAGAATCCTTAAGTTTAGCAGTCGTATTTATGCACACATGTGAACGAAAAATCCCTCGTTCTTATCCTTAAAAGGACATAATCTTTTATCTTTTTTTTTTTTAGTCTGTTTTCTTCTTTTATTTTAACAATCTTTTATTCTTACTGGAAAAGGCTCCAAAATGTTGGACTCAATCTTATTAAACTTGAACTTCCCTCTGGCTTCTCCCAAATCATAGATAGCCCAATTCAAACACACAAAGGGCTGTGAATGGGGCGGATTGGTCCATCGGCCCAAAAATTTGGGATTAAGTACAGTTTGAAATTGACGGTGTATACACTATCAGAATATAATATAGAAAATTAATACTATTTTATGGATCTTGCTGTAGCGATGACAAGTTATTGGATCTTAAGAAAATAAAAAAAAACTAAAATATGATATTTATAAATAAAAAATAGCAATATAATAAAAAGTGCAATAGAGAGTAGGACAGAATATCCGTTGTGAAATATAACGCACTCCATTTTGTCATCTAGCTACAGCAAAAATTGAGAGAAAAAAGAAAAGCTAGGGAGAAGATTCCTAACCCAAAAATGTTTTGCAACAGAAGGAATTTTGGAAGACGAAATTTGATATTTGACATACCAAAGCTAGTAATCTGTAGGCCTCGATTTCCTGTCAAATTCGTTTCACCATCACTAGAATGATGAATCTCAATGCTGTGGTCTCCAATCATGCTTGCTTTTGTCGTCTGATCACCTTTAGCAGAATCTGTTAGACTCCTCCATGGAGAATGTCCCATTAAACCTGGGGCATAGCTACAGAGTATAAGTAGCATTCTCCAACACTAGTACACAATTACTATCTGCGGCAGGTTGGTATTCTTGTTATTGAAAAATTTTATACTGACATGAAAATAAAAATTCAAATTTCATACGGACATGATAATTAAAATTCATAGAAAGTAAGAAAAAAATGCACAATGGCTATTGTTCTTAGATTGTTTTCCTTATCACTGAATCAGAGAGCATAATATTGTTCTTCGTTATATACAAGTCAGTGATCATTATTAAAACATTTACCCTGAAATTTGATGTAAAAGTAAAGTAGAACTGGAAAAAGGACACTAACATGAATGGATCCATCTTTTCCAGAAAACAAGTTTGGTTCCACTAGGAAATGCAGATGGCTTGTGAGCCAGTAACTGGAGAGCATAGTAACCATTCTTATCTGGGGTAACACCAAGTTTTGGATATTGTTGAAGTAGCATTGAAGCAACATCTGTAGCAATCAAAAGGAGTTAGGTTAGGGGCACATATATTGAAGAAGGATCTGATGCAGATTGGTATATTGCCTCTTACATCCACAATCTTACCATACATTTCTGCTCTAATCAGGGAATTAATCAGCGTAGCTCCATCCTTACCCACCTCTGGACTAAATAACTCCTTTGGTGTCACAGAGTATAGATAATCAACCATATGCTTTTGACCATACAAAGCAGCCACGATGACAGGAATCTGCCCATCATCAAGTTTATTTTCCTTGCTAAGTAGACTACCATTTTTTTCCACGATTGCCCTTGCCAACTTTTTTTCACCACTGATTGCAGCAAAAGTAAGAGCTGTGCATCCATAGTCATTAATCATTTCCAAGTCTGCTTGTTCCATTCTCCTCAACAGTTCCTTTGCGATTTTCATTTGTCCAATTAGAATGGCAAATGGAAGTGGAGTTTCTCCATGTGATGTAATTATGGCCCTAACAGCGTCTGGATCTTGATCAAGCAGACTTTTTGTGCGATCAAAATCGCCTGTTGCAATTGCTATGTACAAGGGCCCATAGCGAACGTACTCTTTTGGTCCTGGAAACATTAGAACTTGTTTCGAATAATATCTCTAATATGGTCATCTATCATAATTAATGAGCTCGCAGAAGGCACAATTGAAATCTGAATGAGTATAAACTTTTCAAGAAGTCCAGAGAAACAGAAAAAGTAATATTGTCATTGGATATTAAGCAATGACTAAATGAATATTCCAGATGTGGAAGATATATTCTAATTACTCTTTTGGAAAATTAGGCCTCCCAACTCTGAAGTCTCCGCCATTGTTTGGCACAGCAGAGCTAGCACAGATGAATTGGAGTTTTATTTGAAGTAACGTACAGCAAAATTCCCTAGTGAAGAATTGCTTGCTAAATGAGCAAAAGAAAACTAATCAAATGGAATAAGTAAAAACATAAAGAAAACCTGCAATCGCTGAATGATAACTTTGCTCCTGATACCACGTGATTCAAAATACTGATCGAATGAACCATAGTGTCCTTCAAAATACTTATCGAATTGACTTCTAAAATTATATGTGAAACCGTAAACATTTCATAGCAACATGATCGAGAGTTACCTTCTTCTTCAACACGGCTGCTTTCATCTTCAGGATCACCTTCCGCCCATATTCTGTGGGGCTTCAGTCTTTCCACCAAATGCTTCCATGCAACTTCCGCAGAAGTGTGAGCTTCCTTAAGTTTAACATATGTGCCTGGTCCACACGAAAGTTGGATGGCATGCAAGGCCAATGCATTCTTCTTCTTCCATTCCTCATGTTCTTGGTTCTTTTCTTCTCCATATTCTTGTCTCTCATCGTTTATAGGATCTTTCTCCTCTCCAGAAACAACACCCCAAAGGCCATGACCAACCAAATAATGTTCCAAGCATCTTTTCCATTCCTCATAGTTCTCCTCAGTGAGCTCCTCAGGAACAATTCCGATTGCTGCTCTCCCAATACTATCATCTCCTGCTTAGATGCATAATCTTAATGGAAGCCAATGTCCAAGATATAAAGGCGGATGCACAATTTCAATTAGACACTGTTACCGAAAGTTACAACCAACATAGATAACCAACAAGTTTATTCCTATTAGTCAAAAGGGTTAATTTCACTTTATCCCCCAAACTTTGGACGATTACCCACTTCAGTCTCTAAACTTCAAAATTGGATACTTAAGTCTCTAAACTTATAAATACCTCCCACTTAAGTCCCTAAACTTATAAAATGTGACACTTAAATCCCTAAACCCTTATAAAATGAGACACTTTGACCACCAACGGCATTCACGATTTGTTAATAATTTTCCTTAAGTGGGAGGTATTTATAAGTTTAGGGACTTAAATATCCCATTTTGAAGTTTAAGGACTGAAGTGGGTAATCGTCCAAAGTTTGAGGGAACAAAGTGGTATTAACCCTAGTCAAAAAGCAACTAGAATTGGTCCCTTTAGCTTAAACTGTGTCTCAAATTGGAGGACATTAGAGCACTTTTGGAGGCTGTGCTAGAAGGGCTCAAAAAGGGCATTTCCACAGAAAGAAAACACATAAAAAGTGATGTATACGAATTTGCTTTCGTAAGATGGTATGGTTATCTGTTGGAACAATAATCAGAAAACGCAAGACGCAGCTTTGAAAATGCAAAATTAGACCTACCCGAAAACCAAAAAAAATGCAAAATTAGGTCACTGTTGAGAAGCATACCAACCAAAGCTAGAGATCTTGAAACCAAGCGGTAAGATGAAATAACCAACCAGAACCAAATTTCCTTCTCAATTCGTCATGAAATAAATGAAGGCATTCGTCCTGAACTTCATTAACTGATTAAACAACCTCACAATCCCATCAGATTTCTTCTTTATTTTGGCCATTTGGAATTATGGACTATGGAAAAGTCAAGAAATACTGCTAGACTAATATACTAAAGTCCCTGTTACTGTTTGCCACAATGGATTCCAAGAAAGAGCTGTGAGTTCGACTGATCGTCCTTTCAAGAATTAGCCTCAACTACTCATTTTGACTCTTCCGTGATTCTACATCTAATTAAGGAATGCATGGTGATATTTCACTGTAAATCAAACCGATGAGTGGCCATGCAGAGACATTGAAGGCCTCACAATGTATGGTGCAGGCCCCCAAAATGTAGTTACAGACCCACGTCCCACTCCTGGCGGTACGGTTTAGGCAAAGCTTCATATTCCTATAGTTACCAAAAGGTTCTGTTTGTTTGGCGGAAAAGTGAAGTAAAATGAGGTAAAGAAAAAGGAACTTTATCACTTGTTTGGTTAACAAAAGAGATTCCACGGACTCAACATTACAAGATTTTTTAAATGGGTGCCCATAATTTGTATTAAAAAAATTCTAATGGATGTCTCAGAATAACTATTAAAACACCTAAATTACAATTTAACGTAGTATATGAATACACACGCATCAAATCGTTCAGAAATAAATATTAGAGAACAGATCAGTTCTATTGTTAAGAGTGAAATTGGCCATTTTAACAATGGAAATTTTAAGTCATAAGTAGAAAAGTCACTCAATTCAGAAATATGACTTTGCACCTCTTTGGCTGCTTACAATTCCAATGGAAAGAAAAGAGGAAAAATAGGAAATAGGAAAAAAAAAAGAAAAAGGAAAACCAAATGGGGTAAATGGAAAACAGCATGACTTTTATGCTAATCATAAGTGAACAAAATATCACAACTGAGCACTTATGTAGAATAAAATGAGGGAACCAAAAAAACATGTATTTTTTTGGTCTAACCTGAAACTTTCGTCATCCTTTGACCGTGACTTTTTGTAATAGAGGAAGTGAAACAACAATGGTGCTCTAAGCATTAATTAGCAGTAGTATTTATAGAAGTATACAACAAGTGACTCTGATTAATGGGAATAGCTTTTATATGCACTTTATACAATTAGGGATTCTCATTAATGGGAATAGCATTTATATGCACTTTTGCACTTTTTCTTTCTTGTTATCTATCTTGTTTCTGATTAATGATATGATGTAACATAAGTTAAAGTGATTATTCGATACAACTGTGATATGCTATTCCCATGTGTTTCACGCAATCAATGCAAATTGATTGATTTTTAGCTAATAAAATTCGAACGAGCTAGTCTTACTTTTTCCATTGTTATGATAAGTATTAGTATAATTATTCACAGCTGATTTTTCTTCATTTTATTATTCATATTATTATTGTTATGATCATTATTAATATAATTATGACTACTATATTATATTAGTATTGATTTTATTTTTAACTTGGGTTTTAGTGAGACTCAATGGATACCCTCTTATTTTACCATGAAAAGGAGAAGAAGAAGAGTTAATTTCATGCATTTCCAATCTAATCTTTACATACATTGAGAACTTGTAAAGACTTATATATATTATGGTTCATGCAACCCCACTTCCGCAGACTACTATAATAAACCATTAGAAACCAGAAGACTACAGTTCACGAATATCAAAAGGCTGGTTTACAACTTATCACATATTGCTGATAACATGGAAGAAAAGTTTCACCCAAAAAAAAAAAAAGGGTTAGTGTTCAATTTTGTATTTATTAGGTAAATTGGTATTTATCCTTAAGACCATAGTCATTTCATCCACTCACATATTTACATTTTAGAAGCACTTATTATCTAATTCTCCTAAAAAACTAACCATTTTTCTTCTTTGCAGTATACAACTCTTCTTGAATTAAACGTAATCCGTTACATTTTAGATTACATAGTCAAAGATAAAAGTACTAATAAATCTTAATAAACTCCCTTGAGGTTTCTTACAATTTCACTTGGCTCCCCTCAAGTTTAAGAAATTGCACTTACCTCCCTTGGCATAATAAAATACCTATAATACCCTCCACTTGGTAGACAATTCTAAATTTAAGGCAATAGATTTACAAAATCCAAAAAAATTATCTTTTTATCCTCCACTTGGTAGACAATTCTAAATTTAAGGCAATAGATTTACAAAATCCAAAAAAATTATCTTTTTATCTCTTGTCTACTTTCGCTCCTTTCTTTTGTAGTTAATATACTGCTATACGCTTTTTTTTGTTATCTTCAGTTTTGTGGATATTAGCAAATTGAAATTATAAAATTAATAGAGAGAGTAGACTATATATCAAACTAAATAATGAAATTGATGATTGAAATAGGAAGAAGAACTAAAGGTGCGAAATTTGTCATATTTTGTTTGTTGTCATGAAAAACTTTTATAAAATGTCAACAATTACATAAGGATTTCTTTCATTGGATTGGAAATTTTTGGTTATGATTTTATTGTGGAGGTGGAATTTATTCTCAACTTTTGAAATATTAATATTTTTAAGACCATAAGAAGTTTGTAATGGTGGTTCTAGATCAGATTAGCTTGTATTGAAAAGATATTTAAGCATTCAGATAATAGGAGGTATGTGTCTGTATGAGGTTTTTTTTTTTTTATTATATATGCAATTTGGAATCTTTTTGAATGGTTATTTGGATTTGAAACTTATACTTGGATGGTTGTTAAGGATTAAGCTTGTTGATTTATACAAAATGTGGAAGAAAATGATTAACCATACTATATTTTAGTTTAAAGGGCAATTTAGGATTTTTGAAAGAAAATTTAACTTGTTGGACTTATATTGTTATATAAACAATAAAAGTAGGGGAGGTAAGTGTAATTTCTAAAAATTGAGGGAAGCTCTTTGTAATTATTAAAAACTTCAGGGGAAGTTTGTGAAATTGTCCGTTCCTTCAGAACAATTGATTTTCTAAAAATTTTAAGGCAAAAAAAAACATTAAAAGCATCACGTTCCCGTGCAAATAGACCTGACAATTATGCCCAAAACCCAACAACCCACCCAACTCATCCACTAATTTGAAAGGTTGGATTGGGTAAATTGGGTGTTGGGTCAATTTTGGGTTGGGTAATAAGAATCCACATATTTTTTGGGTGGTTTGGGTATTTGTGTTGAGCACCCAACACCCAACTTAAATTAAAAAAATAAATAAACAAATTTGATTTTTTGCTCAATGAAGGTCATTAGGAAGTTGTCAACCTGTAGAACTTAAATCTAGTTTCTTATTATTTGTTTGTTAGTTGCTAAATTTAGTATTTCGTAGCCAAGTAATTAATTAATTTCTACTCGTTTCCATGTTTTTACGAAGTACTACTGTCATTGCGGGGGAATTGATTCAAGATTTTTTGATCTACATGATAGAATACTGATTTGACCGTAGAATCCTGTATAACTCAATTCTTTTCAAAAAAAAAATGGGGAAAAAAAAAGAAACAAATTTTCAAAGTTTGAAAGCGGGTCCAATCTGCCATCGTTTTTATATGACATAATTCCAGAAACCTCTCATGAGGTGAAATTTCTAACCTTTTTAGAGTTTAAATAGTTAGTATGTGCGTATATTTGTGAAAATATATTAGGATGTATTTTAGTGTGTTTGTGTACGTAAAAATAGTGTGTTTGAAATGCATATTATTTACACTTTATTTACACACACTAATTTGCTTGCATCATCTATACATTTTTCAATCACCTTTTTATCTCATATACATCACATCAAAAAAGTGTTACAATATTTTTTTCACAAAATTATTTCAAATAATTTACTATCCAAACAAACTAATTAATGTATTTCAAATGAGTTTAAGAAATGAGTGTGTGTTTGTATCGTGAGTGTTTTAGTGCGTGAAAATATGTCTATCTATGTAAAAATGTGTTTGAAATTTTTTTTTGTTGTATGTGAAAATGTATTTGAGAGAATTTATGTATTAAAATCTATTAAATTAATATATTGGATCATATTTGGGTCATGGGTTTGAGATGACCTAATATGACCCAATCTAAAATTAACCTAATTTTAAGTTGGACGGGTTGGATATAACCCATTTAAATGAAAATTCAATATTAACCCACCAACCTGCCCAATTGCCAAGTACACGTGCAAAACACGTAATCTATTACTAGTGAATAAGAGAACTCGGCAAAGACAATTAAAATATCAATACTAAATAATAGGCAGTATTTGATGTGGCAAACAATCAAAATCAATCCATAGGTATGATTTATTGATAGCTACAGGAATCCTTAGAATCGCGGGAATCTTGATAGAGTGCAGTTTAGTCGGTCTTCTCACGTGCTTTTCCTATTTATTTGGACTAAATACTGCACTAATCGGTGGATTTTACTGAGATTTTGTGTTCTATGCGAATTGCAGCATTTAGGGGCAAAAGGAGCCGGGAAATTAACTTTTGAAGCCTTCCTGTCAGTTAGACGTGGGCACGCCTAAGTATGATGTCCAAAGCCGGATTTGCGGGATTGTTGGCCACGTGTAAACTTCCAAATATTTGGAGATTCCTTCGCGGGTGACAATTCTGGAACAATGCTGACTTAGCCAATTTGCACGTGAAGAGTCATTTGGCAACAAGACTTCAATTGGATTTCAATTGATTTGGTTCCTTCTTTGACTAAACGTGCTGATCCACAAAAGCAGGAAGACTACTGGGTCTCTTTTGGAGACAGCCGCACGAGAACTCTATAAATACAATCCCTTCGCTGGCTTCAGGGGATCTCTCTCTTTCTCTCTCTCTCTCGGCAGAAACAAGTTTTAGTTTAGGCTTTTAGCATAGTTTTAGATTTTCTTTTCTTAGCTCTTTCGCATGGTTGTTCTCCATTAATGGAGGACTAACCTCTTAATTCTAGTCAAGGGGACAACTGAAGACTTGGTTCAACAATTACTGTGAGATCGAAATTATTTTAATCGCTTCCTCATTTATTGGTATTTATGTGTTTCCTGTTTTTAATTGTTTTAGTCCTTATGTATGATTGATTAGTGCGCAATAATTAATTATTCATATAGGCTATTTTGCTAAATAGAGGTAATTGAATCCGTAATTGTTCGTTATCTCTATCTTAGTAGCAACTGGCGTAATTGGATTTATGTCAGGGGAGCATACGATCTAGTTAAACAAACCCTCGTAGCGTGTTTGTTAGTTAGGATTGGGCCTTTCTAATTATTAATGCAATCTAGAAATTAAATCCTACGGTCGTACCTAGGGTTGTTTTTGGGTTAGAGAAATAGTTAACGGTCGTACCTTAACTGTCGAGAAATTAAGGAAAGGTTGGTTGTTTATCGCGTGCATGACAACTATAACTAATCTATTAATAAATGTGGAATTATCTGTGAATCAATGATCAGTGCCTGAACCATTTCTGAAGTGTACCCTTGGCTAGAGTTTTCCCTTAATTATTTCTCTTAATCAATTATTTTCTGCAGTTAAT
Organism: Coffea eugenioides; assembly: GCF_003713205.1. Taxonomy (NCBI): domain Eukaryota; kingdom Viridiplantae; phylum Streptophyta; class Magnoliopsida; order Gentianales; family Rubiaceae; genus Coffea; species Coffea eugenioides. The sequence continues at coordinate 12,342,848 of NC_040041.1, forward strand.
TTATTTAGTTAGCATTTAATCCAAAACCCCCCATACTTTGAACTCTAGAAGAAACGAATTATCCTCAGTCCTTGTGGATTCAACCCTACTCACCGCTATATACAAAATCTGTATTTTTTTCGAGTAGGTATTTTTTATTGTACAGGTTCGGCACCTGTCAAATCTGAAGAATTCCAGCACAAGTTGGAGACAAAAACAAATGGATGTTTCCAGCAAAATCTATTTAAAACATCACACTGAAGGATTATTTGGAAAACAACTTCAAAGCTAGTAGTAGTTCAGGTTTCAAAACTGTAGGGTTTCTCTTTAGGTTTGTCGAAGATGTCATGTCCGTAAGTGCGACTGATCATCTCAACCAGGAGAGGGAATTGCAGCAATGAGTAAAGGGCTATTGGAATCGCACAGAAAACAATGATTGGGCAGGAAATCCAAGCTACTTGTTCGATCAGCGTCAGATATATAGCAGTACCAAATGATGCCGTCATGGTGACCATCGAGACGAACAAAAATGTGATCCCAAATATTAACTTTGTAGGTAAGGACTTGAGAAATTCTTTTGCTGCATAACGTGCAGTGAGAATCCCCAAGAACATCAGAATCGATGTTGTAGAAGTGAACATTGACACTGCATTTGATGCCATAAGAAACAAGATGGCTTTTTGGTGAGTACCTATCATGACAGGGAGCCCTGTTTTATTATCATTACCACCTGGAACTGTGAAAGCCGTTGTAAACATGGCTGCAGCGATGAGAGTTCCCACAATCATACTTGATCCTGCAATATTTTTCATCCATTTCTCTCCCTCCTTAGCCAATGCCTTATGCTCGCCAGAGAAGAGGGCAGAAGGTGTTTTACCATTAGAATTCACTTCTTTCTTCATCCTTAGTGGTAGAATACTCTCAACTTCCTAAAAAATAACTTATGTCAGGTACACATCCTCACTAGGATAACACCATTAGAAAAAGAATTATTGCAATTTTTGAGTCTCTGTTTCATAAGACGGAAATTAAAAAAAAAAATGAAATGACAACAAACATGATACACTAAGATAAAATAGGATATTGACTACAAATTAAATTGCAACCTGAAACCATCGTAGTTCCCTTTGCATTTGAAGAGCTGCTCCAGAAACCTTGTCAAGTTGAGACTGTGGAGGCAGCATGGCTGCTAGATGTAAGAAATTGTTTTGGAAAAAATCATGCCTACGTGCCAGCACGCTCTTTCTTGTTCCCAATGCGTATATAAGGCTATAAATTTTCTCTTGGCGAAGCACAATTGCATGTGAAAAAAGTGTTCTGCCCTTTCCGTCTCTTTTATGTATGATTCCAGTCCTATATTTGAAAATTTTATCAACGAACTCAATGATTCCATGCTCAATCGCATCATACAAAATTTTATCGATAACCATCTCTTCAAGGTCTTTCATGCTCAATTTCCGGATTTCCTTAAATATGAGGTTCAGGAGTTGAATGGCATCTTTATGAATCAATTTCCTGTCATGCCACAAACCGAGGCAACTTAATATGCTCCAACCGAGTCCATGCAAAACCTTCAGTACTGCAAGAAAACAGATACACATAAGATGAATTAAATTAATGAGATGGAAAAATGTGTGATCGAAGGGAATAAAACTGAAGTCTGGCAGTTTATTAGTTGCATCTAAAGCATTGTTACAGAAACTAAAACTAGTGCATATGAAGTGTCAAATGAGTTGTCCAGAAAAAAAGAAGAGTTAAAAAAGTGGCATTATCACTTGATACTGACACTGTAAAAGAACAGAACTAGACAGACAAACTTGTGGACAGACATATGATAGGAATAATGCCTATTGGAAAGCTCAGAGAAAGATGGTAAGGATAGGAGACAGTTAACAACTGTTTATAAAACTTTTCCAATTTCTTTCATTTTTTCTTCTTTCTCAAACCTTTTCTCAATTTCTTCTGTTTTCTTCTAAATCAAGGTAAAACTCATAAGAATCCGGATCAATCAAGTAAATGAGAGCCAAGAACTATAGCTTTGCCTACTTACCGAGGTAATTTTAGTGGCTGAGAACAATGGCTTTGCCTAAAAAAAGTGAAACCCAGAAGAATCCCTAAGTTTAGCAGTCGTATTAATTTATGCACACATGTGAATGAAAAATCCCTCGTTCTTATCCTTAAAAGGACATAATCTTTTATCTTTAATAATCTTCTATGTTTTTTTTTGTGTTAGTCTGTTTTCTTCTTTTTTTATTTTAACAATCTTTTATTCTTACTTGAAAAGGCTCCAAAATGTTGAACTCAATCCTATTAAACTTGAACTTTCCTCTGGCTTCTCCCAATCATGGATAACCCAATTCAAACACACAAAGGACTGTGAATGGGGTGGATCGGTCCGAGCTCAGGTCCATCGGCCCAAAAATTTGGGACTAAGTACCATTTAAAATTGATGGTGCATACACTATCAGAATATAATATAGAAGATTAATACTATTTTATGGATCGTGCTGCAGTGACGATAAGTTATTGGATCTTAAAAAAATTTAAAAAAACTAAAATATGATATTTATAAACAAAAAATAGCAATATAATAAAAATTGGAACAGAGAGTGAGACAGAATATCCGTTGCGAAATACAACACACTCCATTTTGTCATCTAGCTACAGCAAAAATTGAGAGAAAAAAGAAAAAATAGGGAGAAGATTCCTAACCCAAAAATGTTGTGCAGCAGAAGGAATTTTGGAAGACGAAATTTGATATTTGACATACCAAAGCTAGTAATCTGTAGGCCTCGATTTCCTGTCCAATTCGTTTCACCATCACTAGAATGATGAATCTCAATGCTGTGGTCTCCAATCATGCTTGCTTTTGTTGTCTGATCATCTTTAGCAGAATCTGTTGGACTTCCCAATGGAGAATGTTCCATTAGACCTGGGGAATAAATACAGAGTATAAGTAGCATTCTCCAACACTAGTGCACAATTAGTATATGCGGCAAGTTGGTATTCTTGTTATTGGAAGATTTTATGCTGACATAACAATCAAAATTCAAATTTTATACTGACATGATGATTAAAATTCGTAAAAAGTAAGACAAAAAAAATGCACAATGGCTATTGTTCTTAGATTGTTTTCCTTATCACTGAATAAGAGTGCATAATATTGTTCTTCATTATATACAAGTCAGTGATCATTATTAAAACATTTACCCTGGAATTTGATGTAAAAGTAAAGTAGAACTGGAAAAAGGACACTGACATGAATGGATCCATCTTTTCCAGGAAACAAGTTTGGTTCCACTAGGAAATGCAGATGGCTCGTGAGCCAGTAACTGGAGAGCATAGTCACCATTATGATCTGGGGTGACACCAAGTTTTGGATATTGTTGAAGTAGCATTGAAGCAACATCTGTAGCAATCAGAAAGGGGTTAGGGGCACATATATTGAAGAAGGGTTTGATGCAGATTGGTATATTGCCTCTTACATCCACAATCTTACCATACATTTCTGCTCTAATCAGGGAATTAATCAGTGTAGCACCATTCTTACCCCCCTCTGGACTAAATAACTCCTTTGGTGTCACCGAGTATAGATAATTAACCATATGCTTGTGACCATACAAAGCAGCCACGATGACAAGAAGCGGCCCATCATAAAGTTGATTTTCCTTGCTAAGTAGACTATCATTTTTTTCCACGATTGCCCTTTCCAACTTTTTTTCACCACTGATTGCAGCAAGAGTAAGGGCTGTGCATCCATAGTCATTAACCATTTCCAAGTCAGCTGGTTGCATTCTACTCAAAAGCTCCTTTGCAATTTTCATGTGTCCATTTACAATAGCAAATTGAAGTGCAGTTTCTCCCTGTGTTGAAATTATGGCTCTAACAGAGTCTGGAGCTTGATCAAGGAGACTTTTCGTGAGACCAAAATCGCCTGTTGCAATTGCTATGTACAAGGGCCTATAGCGAAGGTACTCTTTGTTGAAAAAATAGCTATATCCATTGTAGAGTGAATGAGAAAATTTGTTCTCATAATGGCACTCTTGAAAGAATCCAGAATAATTATCTATCATTCATTCATGTATATAGGATTCATGTGTATTAATTATTGATACATGATTTTGGATAGGATACATGTACTTAATACATGATTTTGGAGTTATCTTATTGAGATACATGTATGTACATGAATGTGGTCCTTTGATAAACGTGAAGATAATTATCTGGAATTTAACACTTGTTGCCAATTTCTAACAGTCACCCTTAGCCAGCATCTATAAATATCTCTTTTTGTTTCAAAAGAAGGCGCGCTCTCTCTCTCTTTTTCCTTCTTGCATCTTCATCTTTTATAGTGTTCCATATTGTTCTAGTTCGAGTTCGCTGTGGTGAAGAAAGTTTGGTGCTGACATATTCACCTTTAATCCGTTGTATCCTGGGAGACAGACGCCTACTCAACCTCGAGCACTCTACCTGGAGGGGGCGAATCTGTTTTAAGAAAATTGTACTCACAAGCCTCGGATTGTTATTATTGTTATTTTCGATTATTACTTTCTTTCTAGGTTGTATTTATTCTTCTCTTTTGTATCAGCCTATTTTATTATTTCACTAACAATCTTAAAATAGACTCGGTTCTCAATGGCTGACAATACAGGAAGAGAAACCAACACATCTACTTTTGATGCCTCTGCCTCTGGCACAATTGTGAAACAACCTGAAGGAAAGATTACTCCTATGGTTTCTACCAACCATAGTGAGAAACCTGAGAAGTTCCATGGCTCGAACTTCAAGACATGGCAACAAAAGATGTTGTTCTATTTGACAACATTGAATCTCTCGAGATTCTTAAGTGAGGATGCTCCAAAGCTGCCTGAAGGCTTAACTGATGCACAAGCTGTCAATGCTATTGATGCTTGGAAGCACTCCGATTTCCTTTGTCGAAATTATGTCATGAACTGCTTGCATGACTCGCTGTATAACGTGTATCAAATACATAAGACGGCGAAGGCATTGTGGGAATCCTTAGATCGAAAATATAAAACCGAAGATGCTGGGGCAAAGAAATTTGTCGTTGAAAAATTTCTAGACTATAAAATGGTGGATTCCAAAACTGTTATCAGTCAAGTGCAAGAAATTCAGATTATCTTGCATGAGATTCTAGCTGAAGGTATGATTTTGAGTGAAACCTTTCAAGTAGCTGCTGTTATTGAGAAGCTACCTCCTGGGTGGAAGGATTTCAAGAACTATCTCAAGTACAAGCGCAAAGAGATGAGTATAGAGGACCTTATTGTTAGACTTCGAATTGAAGAAGACAACAGGGGTTCTGATTGCAAGGCAACAACTTCTGTTGATGCTAAAGCAAATATTGTGGAGTATAAGTAAGGGCAAAACTCCAAAGGCAAAAAGCCAACTCGAAATCTTTGGGTAAAAGGGAAAATCTCTAAGCAGAAATTCCAAGGGAAGTGCTTCAACTGTGACAAAAAAGGTCACAAGTCCACTGAATGTAAGCTTCCAAAGAAGAAGAAGCATGAAGCAAACTTGCTTGATAGAATCGGGGGAGACATGGAAAACATGAACCTGACTGCTATGGTTTCTTGAAGTAAATATGATAGGGTCAAATCCCGGAAAGAATGGTGGATTTTGACACTGGAGCTACAAGACATGTTTGCACAAACAAAGACTTGTTTACTACCTTCGAAAAAGTTGAAGGTGAAAAAATGTTCATGGGGAACTCTGCCTCATCTGCTATTGAAGGTCAAGGGAAGGTGTTGCTAAAGATGACTTCTAGCAAAACATTGACTTTGAACGATGTCCTGTATGTGCCAGAAATCCGCAAGAACCTTGTTTCTGGATCATTGCTGAACAAGCATGGCTTTCGCATGATTTTTGAATCGGATAAAGTTATATTATCCAAATCTGGGATGTATGTAGGGAAAGCATATACAACCGATGGGTTGTTCAAATTGAATGTAATGACCATTGTGAATAATAAGAATAAGTCTTCTGCTTATTTGATTGAGTCTTCCAATTTATGGCATGGTAGACTAGGTTATGTTAATTATGATACTTTGCGTAGACTAATTAACTTGGATCATATTCCTTCCTTTCACATCAATTCAAACCATAAATGCGAGATTTACGTAGAAGCAAAATTAACAATGTCATCTTTTCAAACAATTGAAAGAAACACCGAACCCCTTGAATTGATTCACACAGATGTCTGTGATTTGAAATTTGTTCAAACAAGAGGTGGTAATAAATATTTTATCACTTTCATTGATGATTGCACAAAATACTGTTATGTGTATTTGCTCAAAAGTAAAGATGAAGCCTTGAAAAAATTCATTCTCTACAAGAATGAAGTTGAAAATCAACTTAACCGGAGAATTAAAAGGTTAAGAAGTGATAGAGGTGGTGAATATGAAATACCTATTGGTGATTATTGTGCAAAATATGGAATCGTTCATGAAGTAACTGCACCTTACTCACCTCAATCAAATGGTGTTGCTGAACGGAAAAATCGCACATTAAAGGAAATGATGAATGCGATGTTAATAAGTTCAGAATTACCTCAAAATATATGGGGTAAAGCTATTTTGTCAAGCAATTACCTTTTAAATAGGGTACCCCGGAAAAAACAAGATAAAACTCCTTATGAGTTATGAAAAGGTAGGAGACCATCCTACAAATACTTGAAAGTGTGGGGGTGTCTTGCAAAAGTGGCTATTCCAGCACCAAAGAGAATAAAGATAGGTCCTAGAATTGTGGATTGTATCTTTATAGGCTATGCACATAATAGTGCTGCTTATCGGTTTCTTGTGTATAATTCAAAATTTTCGGATATACACAAAAATACGATAATGGAATCAAGGAATGCTTCATTCTTTGAAGATGTGTTTCCTTGTAAATCGAATGGTGCATCAAGTTCATCAAAACGAACACATGAAGTTATGAATCAAGAAAATCGTGATCATGACTTGATTCAACAAGATGAACCGAGACGTAGCAAAAGGGCTAGAGTGGAAAAATCATTTGGAGATGATTTTACAACTTTTCTATTAGAAAAGGAACCACAAACCTATACAGAAGCTGTAAGTCCTTCTGAAGGATTTTTGTGGAAAGAAGCAATAAAAAGTGAGGTTGATTCTATTTTACAGAATCATACATGGGAGTTAGTGGATCTTCCTCCTGGTTGTAGACCTTTAGGGTCCAAATGGATCTTTAAAAAGAAAATGAAACCTGATGGCTCTGTCGATAAGTACAAAGCCAGACTTGTAATCAAAGGATACAAGCAACAAGAAGGTTTGGATTATTTTGATACTTATTCTCCTGTTACGAGAATAAATTCTATCAGAATGATTCTTGCTATCGCTGCATTGAGAAATCTAGAGATACATCAAATGGATGTAAAGACGGCTTTCTTAAATGGTGATTTAGATGAAGAAATCTACATGGAGCAACCTGAGGGTTTCATAACTCCGGGAAAAGGAAATAAAGTTTGTAAATTAGTGAAATCATTGTATGGACTAAAACAAGCGCCAAAGAAATGGAATGAAAAGTTCGACAATGCAATGATAACTAATGGATACAAAATAAATGAGTGTGACAAATGTGTCTACAGTAAAGAAACAGAACATGGCTATGTCATCTTATGTCTTTATGTAGATGACATACTTATTGTTGGTAGTAATGACAAAATGGTCAAGTCTACCAAGAACATGTTGAATTCAAAATTTGACATGAAAGATATGGGGTTTGCTGATGTAATTTTAGGAGTTAAAATTACAAGAATATCAGACGGGTTGGTCTTGAGCCAAACTCATTATGTGGACAAGATTCTGGAAAAATTCAATAAGAATGATTCTGGAATTGCAAGAACTCCATTAGACAACAGTTTCCATCTATCTAAGAATAGAGGAGAGAGTATTTCTCAAGTAGAATACTTAAGAATCATTGGCAGTCTAATGTATTTAATGAGTTGTACTAGACCTGACATTGCATATGCAGTTAGCAAATTGAGCAGATTTACAAGCAATCCGAGTGCTGATCATTGGAAAGCAATTTCAAGAGTACTTAAATACCTATGGTACACTCGGAACTATGGACTGCATTACACTAGATACCCTGCCGTTTTAGAAGGGTATGCTGATGCAAATTGGATATCTGATATAAAAGATTCAAAATTCACAAGTGGGTATGTGTTCACACTTGCCGGTGGGGCAGTATCTTGGAAGTCTTCTAAACAAACTATTGTAACTAGATCTACAATGGAATCTGAGTTCATTGCCTTGGACAAATGTGGAGAAGAAGCTGAATGGCTTCACCATTTCCTTGAAGACATTCCAAAATGGGAAAAACCTGTGCCACCAATATGTATTCACTGTGATAGTCAATCAGCAATTGGAAGAGCACAGAATAACATATATAATGGTAAGTCTAGACATATACGTCGTAGGCATAATACCATCAGACAACTACTCTCAACAGGAGAACATCTCTCCTGGGCATCTCGTCTAGGACAGAACAAGCACCTGTCAAACTCCCACATTTCTCATACATGGCTATTAGACCATTCCCGACATATAAATTTCCATCAAGATTCATTTTCAAGACTTGGGTATGAACTTGCAAGCCAACCCGCAGATCCATAGAGGCAAAGCAAGCTTTTAGAATGCAAGGGAATGTATAATAATCAAGGTTCGTGTTACTCGAATTCATGCTCTTAAACATGAAGAGAGCATCATGATAAAGATGGTTGTTGACGTAGCTTCTAATCATAACATTAAAAATCACGACATTTCTCTCAGGAATTCTATCGAATATCTGGCAGGTAATACTGGTTTGGCCACGAGAAGCATAGGCTCGCATCAACTTGTGCCAAAGGAAATGCAAGAGTTGAGGTTTAGATGTAAGATGATCCTGCAGTGGATTTTTTTCAAGGTTCTAATATCTAGCCATTTGTCTAAGACTTGACTGTAAGAAGCGGCCTCCGAAGGGACCGTGGCAGTGGGCAGGAGTAGTGCTTTTGACAGGCAGTTGAAAACTGGCAGAAAACATGAAGGGGAATTCCAATGGATTTTATGAATTAAAGCGTGCATCGGTGCATGGATGCAAATTACTTCCTCCTAGGAAGAAGTACGATTACGGCCATCTATTTGCAATTGCCAGGATGAATATTGTGTTGTAAAAAGGGCAAATATTATTGAATGCAATTTGATGGTTGAAACTAGGAATAAAGGTAAAGCAAAGGAATAGTAAATTAATACTCCAGTAATTAACAGCAGATAAAGTCCCGTGTTGACGAAATAGAACACGGGTACTTGGAATAGGTACTTGGAGATCTCTCTCCTGTTCTTCTCTGGAATTATCATGGTGTTGTTGAGAATTGGGAAGATGGAGGAGAAGGAGCACGACGACGACGGAGAGAGAGGCAGAGAGATAACAAAATGAACACTAGGCGGCCTTCGGTGACCCGATTGTGTAGCAGCTTCTCCTCCTGATTAGGGATTTTTGCTGCACCGATCTAGGGATTTTTGCTATCTGCAACTCCACAAAATCTACACAAATCTTTTGGGTAGCTCAAATTAGGGATGAAAATGGTGGCCCAAAGTGATTTTTTGGATAATTTCAACAAGATGGCAGTGGAGAGAAGAAGAAGATGATAGTGTCCAAAACTGGCAAGAAGAGGGAAAGAAAATTTTGTCTGAAACTTTTGCTAAGTGTTGTGAGTGTTTTTATCAAACAACAAAGCCAAAACTATGTCGTTTCTGCTTCTTTTGTTCACTCACATGTACTTCTTCAATTTTCAGCTTCCCGCTTCCATTTTAGCTAAGACCAAAAAATAACACTTTCATCCTCTTTTGTACGGCTAATTGATCAAATTATTGTTCGAAAAAAAATTGCAACAATAAGGTTATTATTTTGAGCTTTTTTACTTCACAAGTTGCATCTGGAACTTTATTTTTTACATTAAAACTTTGAAAATTTAGTGTTTTTGGATAATTTTTGGAAAATTTAGTGTTTCTGGGATTAATTTAGTGTTTTTGAAAATTAGTGTTTTTGGAATATTTAGTGTCTTATTATGTTTATGATTCAAAAAAATCTTTTAATGCAAATATTTTTGGTATTAATTTAATAATTTTATTAATTATGTACGAAATTGTGGTCTGACAAGACCTAACAATCTGTTTAGTTGATCAATTAACCAAAATAGTTTGCTAATACATGCATGAAACACTAAATGTATTTGGTACAAATACCGATTTATAAACCATAAATAATGTGACTATTGTAATTAATAATAAACTCCAACCATGCTATTGTCAAGATTTTACTTAATTTCATGTTGAATTTTATTGTTCTTTGCCATTACTTTTACACTATGCTAGTCAATAATTTTTCATGTGTTGTCAAGGCAATAGATAGGGAATCCATGATATTTTTTTACCTTAGCTAAGTTTGGTACAAGTTATTAACTAAGGTTGGAACAATTTTAAAAATATGTATATATATTTTATTACAATATCTTTCTCATTTTGTAAATGAAAAACATCAAGTAAAATGTAAAGGATAGGGTGCCATAATAGAATTAATGAAATCGGTTTATCACATACGAGACTAAATTGTAAAAGATAAGGTGTCATGATAGAGTTAATGGAATCAGTTTATTACATATGGGGCTAAAATGTAAAATTTAGGGTGTCATAATAAGATTAATAAAATTTATTTATTACATATAAGCCACATTGAAAAAATTAGGGTGGCATAGTAGAAATAATGAAAGTGAGTTAGGAAAAAACACTTTAAAAATATGTTTATGATTCTAAAAAAGATATTTTAATGCAAATATTTTTGTATCAATTTAATAATTTTATCAATTATGCACGAATTGTGGTCTGACAAGACCAAACAATCTGTTTAGTTGATCAAATAACCAAAATGGTTTACTAATACATGCATGAAACACTAAATCTATTTGATACATGTACTGATTCATAAACCATAAACAATTTGATTATTGTAAATTGTAATACATAACAAACTCCAGTCATGGAATTATCAAGATTTTTACTTAATTTCATATTAAATTTTATTATTCTGTTCCATTATTTTCACACTATGTGAATCAGTAATTTCCCATATGTTGTCAAGAGAACTAAATAAAGAATTCTTTATGTTTTTTAACTTTATAACAAGGTATTAGCTATGTTTGGAATAATTGAAAAATAGGTAAACATTGTTTTTTACAATATATTGCTCATTTTGCTAATGATAAACACAACTTAAAGTGTAAAAGCATAGGGTGGCATAATAAAATTAATAAAAATTTTCTTTATCACATACGAGACTAAATTACAAAAGATAAGGTGTCATGGTAGAGTTATAATGAGATTAGTTTACCAAATACGGGGCTAAAATGTAAAAGTTCGAGTATCATAATATAATTAATTAAATTTACTTGCAGCGTATGGGCCATATAGAAAAAATTAAGGTGGTATATGGGGTTAAAATATAAAAGTTAGGGTGTCATAGTAGAATTAATAAAATTTGTTTACAACACATGGGTCATATTGAAAAAATTAAGGTGGTATATAGGGTCAAAATGTAAAAGTTAGGGTGTCATAGTTGAATTAATAAAATTTATTTACAACACATAGGCCATATTCAAAAAATTAAGATGGTATATGGGGTTAAAATGTAAAAGTTAGGGTGTCATAGCAAAATTAATAAAATTTATTTACAACACATGGGCCATATTAAAAAAATTAAGGTGGTATATGGGGTCAAAATATAAAAGTTAGGGTGTCATGGTAGAATTAATAAAACTTATTTACAACATATGGGCCATATTGAAAATATTAGGGTGACATAGTAGAATTAGCGAAAGTGAGATGGGAATAAATGATTTAGACAGTGACGACTAGTTGTTGTCACTAATTTAGAACTGGCAACCATATTGTGACGATATTTTAAGTTGTCACTGTAGGACAAGTTTCAGTGACAACATGTTTTCTAGTCGTCACAACGGTGATCTCCCACCACACTGGATAGTTGCGTGCCATCCATATTGTGACGACTTATCTCGTGTTGTCACTGTTGACGGGTGAACCCACGATCAAGTATGACGATATTAAAAGTCGTCACTAAAGTTTTCAATTGTGACAACTTTCTCTCTTGTCGCAGAGAATATTGTCACAAAAGGTCAAATTTCTTGTAGTGAAAATAATTAGAAAAACTCATTAAAGCTAACAAAAAATTCATAGAATGACTTAAAGGAGAATAATAAATTATTCAAAAAGTTAAAAATTTTAACTAAAAAGACAAAAAAGAGAACATTTAGGTTATCCAAATTTAATAGAAAAGCAAAAATATTGATACTATTACAAAATAAAAAAAAATGCTCTGGAGACAAAGAATGCTTTATTACTTGTGCAATTGTGTTGGTTACTTAAAAGAGAACTTTTTTTTTTTTTGTCTCAATTACATTTATTCCTTCAAAACAAGTGATTTTCTAAAATTTTAAGAAAAAAATCTAAAAGTATCATATTCGCGTGCAAAGCGTGCACATGATCCATTACTAGTGAGTAAGACAACCCGGCAAAGCCAATTAAAATAGTGTCAACGCTAAATATTAGGCAGTAGTATTTGATGTGGCAAACAATCAAAAGCAAACCATAGGCATGATTTATTGATAGCTCAAGGAATCCACAGAATCAAAGGAATCTGTAGAATTCCAGCACAAGCTGGAAACAAAACAAAAGAGTCAAAACAACTAGATGTTGCCTACAAGATCTATTTAAAACATTACACTGAAGGATTATTTGCTTAAAAAACAACTTCTTGAAGCAAACTACTGGAAGTGAAATACAGATACGCAGCAGAATGGAGATCAGATGCTGGTAGTAGTGTCGGTTTCAAAACTATAGAGCTTCTTTTTAGGTTTTTCGAAGATGCCATGTCCGTAAGTGCGACTGATCATCTCAACCAGAAGAGGGAATTGCAACAATGAGTAAAGAGCTATTGGAATAACAGAGAAAACTATGATTGGGTAGGAAATCCAAGCTACTTGTTCGATCAGCATCAGATAGAGAGCAGTACCAAATGACGCCATCATGGTGACTATCGAGACGAACAAGCACGTGATTCCAAATATTAGCTTTGTGGGCAAGGACTTGAGAAAATCTCCTTCTGCATAACGTGCGGTGAGAATCCCCAAGAACATTAGAATTGATGTCGAAGAAGTGAACAGCGACAGTGCATTTGATGCCATAAAAATCAAAAATGCTTTTGATTGAGTTTCTAGCATGACAGGGAGCCCTGTTTTACTATCATTACCACCTGGAACTGTGAAAGCTGTTGTAAACATGACTGCAGCGATGAGAGTTCCCACAATCATACTTGATCCTGCCGTATTTTTCATCCATCTTTCTCCCTCCTTAGCCAACACCTTATGCTCTTCAGTAAAGAGTTCAGAAGGTGTTTTATTATAGGCATTACGTTGTTCCTTCATCCTTGGTTGTACAATACTCTCAACTTCCTGCAAACTAATTCACGTCAGGAAGAGTCTCTCACTAGGACAATACAAGTAAATAAAGAATCTTGCAGCTGTTATGTCTCTATTTCATGACGCAGTGACATGAGTTGCAACACAGAGATAGTTTGGCTCTCTTTACGACACCTATAAATGCCGCTATTAGATGCCTGCCACAAGTACATTTGCAGCATTAAAATTGTGCCACATACATTTTTTGCAGCATCATAAAAGCGACTGTCGTATTTCTTATGGGGCATGAGTTTTGGCAACATATCAGAATAATGCCACAAATCTACCGCAAAAACCTTTTTTTGTAGCTGAATGTTGATTTTTCGCGGCATTATTCTGATGACGCATAAAGCCAAAATTCTTGTAGTTTCACGAGACATGAAAACAAAAACATATGACTACGAATTGACTTTGAATTACATTGCTTACCTTATACCATTGTATTTCCCTTTGCATTTGAAGAGCTGCTCCAGAAATCTTGTCAAGTTGAGACAATGGAGACACCTTGGCTGCTAAATGTAGCAAATTGTTGCCGAAGAAATCATGCCTACGTGCTAGTATGCTCTTTCTTGTTTCCAAGGCATTTAAAAAGCTATAAATTTTCTCTTGGCGAAGCAGAATTGCATGTGAAAAAATTGTTCTGCCCTTTCCGTCTCTTTTATATATGATTGTGGTCTTATATTTGAAACTTTTTTCAACGAACTCAATGATTCCTTGCTCAATCGCATCGTATAAAATTTTCATGATATCCATCTCTTCAAGGTCTTTCCGGCTCAATTTCCTGATTTCCTTAAATATGAGCTTCAGGAGTTCAATGGCATCTTTATGAATCAATTTCCTGTCATGACACAAACCAAGGCAACTTAATATGCTCCAACCGAGTCCATGCAAAACCTTCAGCACTGCAAGAAAACAGATACACATAGCATGAATTAAATGAGATGGAAAGCCATTAGTATCATGAATGCTTCAAATGTGAGATCAAAGGGAATGAAACAGAAGTCTAGCAGTTATTTAGTTGCACAACAGCGTAAGGGCATCTAAAACATTGTTATACTCGACTAAAGAGCCTCTTCACAACTAAACAGACATGAAACTTGCATGCCTGCTTAGTGCATATGAAGCGCCAAATGAGTTGTACAGAAAAAAAAGAGCAGAACTTGTGAACAGATATATGATAGGAATAATGCCTATTGGAATGTACAAAGAATGAAAAGCTCAGAGAAAGATGGTAAGGATAGGAAAGAGTTAACAACTATTTATAAAATTTTCCCAATTTCTTTCATTTTTTCTTCTTTCTCAAACCTTTTCTCAATTTCTCTTGTTTTCTTCTAAATCAAGTTGAAACTCATAAGAATCCGGATCATCAAGTAAGGGAGAGCCAAGAACTACAGCTTTGCCTGCTTACCAAGGTAATTTTAGTGGCCGAGAAAAACGCAACGGATATTCTATCCCATACCCTGTGCCACTTTGTCGCATACTCTCTGTCCCACTTTTTATTATATTGTTATTTCTCCTACATAAATATCATATTTTAATTCTTTTTTGTTTTCTTAAGATTTGATGCAGATTGGTATATTGCCTCTTGCATCCACAATCTTACCATACATTTCTGCTGTTATCAGGGAATTAAGCAGTGTAGCACCATTCTTACCCTCCTCTGGGCGAAATAACTCTATTGGTGTCACCGAGTATAGATAATCAACCATATGCTTTTGACCATACAAAGCAGCCACTATGACAGGAAGCTGCCCATCGATAAGGTCACTCTCCTTGATAAGAAGCCCGTCATTTTTTTCCACGATTGTTTTTGCCAACCTTGTTACACCACGGATTGCAGCAAAAGTAAGAGCTGTGCATCCATTGTCATTAGCCATATTCAAGTCAGCTGGTTGCATTCTTCTCAACAGCTCCTTTGCAATTTTCATGTGTCCATTTAGAATGGCAAATTGAAGTGCAGTTCCTCTATGTGATGAAATTATGGCCCTAACAGCGCCTGGATCTCGATCAAGGAGACTTTTTGTGCCATCAAAATCGCCTGTTGCAATTGCTATGTACAAGGGCCTATAGCGAAGGTCTTTTGGTCCTGTAAACATTAGAATTTGTTTCGAATAATATCTCTAATATGGTCATCTATCATAATTAATGAGCTCGTAGAAGGCACAATAGAAATCTGAACGAGTATAAAAATTTCAAGAAGTCCAGAAAAAGAGCAATAATAGTGTCATTGGATATTAAGCAATGACTAAATGAAGATTCCAGATGTGGAAGATATATTCTAAGCTTTTGGAAAATTAGGCCTCCCAACTCTGAAGTCTCTGCCATTGTTTGGCACAGCAGAGCTAGATGAATTGGAGTTTTATTTGAAGCAACGTACAGAAAAATTCCCTAGTGAAGAATTGCTTGCTAAATGAGCAAAAGAAAACTAATCAAATGGAATAAGCAAAAAAATAAAGAAAACCTGCAATTGCTGAATCATAACTTTGCTCCGATACCACATGATTGAAAATACTTATCGAATGAACCATAGTGTTCTTAAAATTTGTCGAAGAGAGAAAACTTCTTCAATTCACTTCTAAAATTATATGTGAAACCTTAAACATTTCATAGCAACATGATCGAGAGTTACCTTCTTCTTCAACACGGCTGCTTTCATCTTCAGGATCACCTTTTGCAAATATTTTGTTGGGCTTTAGTTTTACCACCAAATGCTTCCATGCAACTTCCGCAGAAGTGTGAGCTTCCTTAAGTTTAACATATGTGCCTGTTCCACACGAAAGTTGGATGGCATGCAAGGCCAATGCATTCTTCTTCTTCCATTCCTCATGTTCTTGTTTCTTTTCTTCTCCATATTCTTGTCTCTCATCGTTTATAGGATCTTTCTCCCCTCCAGAAACAACACCCCAAAGGCCATGACCAACCAAATAATGCTCCAAGCATCTTTTCCATTCCTCATAGTTCTCCTCAGTGAGCTCCTCAGGAACAATTCCGATTGCTGCTCTACCAATTCTATCATCTCCTGCTTAGATACATAATCTTAAAGGATGCCAATGTCCAAGATATATCGGCGGGTGCACAATTTAATTAAAACACTTACCAGAACTTACAAAGAACATAGATAATAAACAAGTTTATTCCTATTAGTCAAAAAGCAACTAGAATTGGTCCCTTTAGCTTAAACTGTGTGTCAAATTGGAGGACATTAGAGCACTTTTAGAGGCTGTGTTAGAAGGGCTCAAAAAGGGCATTTCCACAGAAAGAAAACACATAAAAAGTGAGGTATACGAATTTGCTTTCGTAAGATGGTATGGTTATCTGTTCGAACAATAATCAGAAAACGCTAGACGCAGCTTTGAAAATGCAAAATTAGACCTACCCCAAAACCAAAAAAAAAAAAGAAAGAAATGCAAAATTAGGTCATTGTTCAGAAGCATACCAACCAAAGCTAGAGATCTTGAAACCAAGCGGTAAGATGAAATAACGAACCAGTAACAAATTTCCTTTCAATTCGTCAAGAAATAAATGAAGGCATTTGTCCTGAACTTCATTAACTGATTAAACAACCTCACAACCCCATCAGATTTCTTCCTTATTTTGGCCATTTGGAATTATGGACTACGGAAAAGTCAAGAAATACTGCAAGACTAATATACTAAAGTCCCAGTTACTGTTTGCAACAATGGATTCCAAGAAGAGCAGTGAGTTCAACTGATCGTCCTTTCAAGAATTAGCCTCAACTACTCATTTTGACTCTCCCGTGATTCTACATCTAATTAAGGAATGCATGGTGATATTTCACTGTAAATCAAACCGATGACTGATTTTGAAGGTGGCCATGCAGAGACATTGACGGCCTCACAATGTATGGTGCAGGCCCCCAAAATGTAGTTACAGACCCACGTCCCACTCCTCGCGGTACGGTTTAGGCAAAGCTTCATATTCCTATAGTTTTTTTTTTTTCATATTCCTATGGCTACCAAAAGGTTCTGTTTGTTTGGCGGAAAAGTGAAGTAAAATGAGGTAAAGAAAAAGGAACTTTATCACATGTTTGGTTAACAAAAGAGATTCCACGAACTCAACATTACAAGATTTTTTAAATGGGTGCCTATAATTTGTATTAAAAAAATTCTAATGGATGCATCAGGATAACTATTAAAACACCTAAATTACAACTTAACATAGTATATGAATACACATGTACATCAAATCGTTCAGAAATAAATATTAGGGAATAGATTGTTAAGAGCGAAATTGGCCATTTTAACAATGGAAAATTTAAGTCATAAGTAGAAAAGTCACTCAATTCAGAAATATGACTTTGCACCTCTTTGGCTGCTTACAATTCCAATGGAATGAAAAGAGGAAAAATAGAAAATAGGAAAAAAAAAAAAGAAAAAGAAAAACCAAATGGGGTAAATGGAAAACAGCATGACTTTTATGCTGATCATAAGTGAACAAAATATCACAATTGAGCACTTATATGTAGAATAAAATGAGGGAACCAAAAAAACATGTATTTCTTTGGTCTAACCTGAAACTTTCGTCATCCTTTGACCGTGACTTTTTGTAATTAATAGAGGAAGCGAAACCGTAATGGCGCCCTAAGCATTAATTAGCACCGGTATTTATAGAAGCACACATCAAGTGATTCTGATTAATGGGAATAGCATCTATATACAGTTTATACAACAAAGTGATTCTGATTAATTAATGGGAATAGCTTTTATATGCACTTTAATCAATTAGTGATTCTCATTAATGGGAATAGCATTTATATACAATTTTTGCATTTTTTCTTTCTTGTTATCTATCTTGTTTCTGATTAATGATATGATGTAACATAAATTAAAGTGGTTATTCGATACAACTGTGATATTCTATTCCCATGTGTTTCACACAATCAATGTAAATTGATTAACTTTTAGCTAATAAAATTCGAACGAGCTAGTCTTACTTTTTTCATTGTTATGATAAGTATTAGTATAATTATTCACAGCTGATTTTTCTTCATTTTATTATTCATATTATTATTGTTATGATCATTATTATAATTATTACTACTATATTATATTAGTATTGATTTTATTTTTAACTTGGGTTTTGGTGAGACTCAATGGATACCCTCTTATTTTACCATGAAAAGGAGAAGAAGTAGAGCAAATTTCATGGATTTCCAACCTAATCTTTACATACATTGAGAACTTGTAAAGACTTGGAAGAAGAAATACACATACATTTGTGTGTGTGTGTGTGTATATATATATATATATATTATGGTTCATGCATCCTCACTTCCGCAGACTGCTGTAATAAACCATTAGAAACCAGAAGACTACAGTTCACGTTACTGATAACATGGAAGAAAAGTTTCGCAAAAAAAAAGAGAGAGTTAATATTCAATATTGTATTTATTAGGTAAATTGGTATTTATCCTTAAGACCATAGTTGATAGAGCGGTTATTTGACACATTTTGCACCGTTATTTTGTCCTAATTTTGGCTATTCACGGTGCTAAGAATTGGAATTTCACTCATATTCGATATTTGTGTGAATTGTAGGTGGTCGGCATGAAAAATGATCTCGCGGGGTAAATTTCCAGAAGACTTTTCGTCTCAGGGCGTGGCCACGCCTTAGAAGGTGGACGAAACCGAAAGCCGGACTGCGGTCCACGTGAACCGCGAGAAGCATGGGATAAAAACTCCAAAAGGCTAGCTTTTGTTGGGAGGAATTGGGCCAGACGTCTGTAGAGCTCCTGCGGCGGCTATAAAGAAAGGAAAAAGCAAGATTCAAGACACTTTTTTTTGAGCCTTAGTTTTACCTTTTTGCAAGATTGGTCAGACGCTTTTGTTTTTCTTTTGTTTTCTTCTGCGGCTTTGGGTCAGACATTGGAGACTTTCTCCTTTTCTGTAGCTTTTGATTTTATGCGACTCTGACTCCCGAATTCGCTCTTTTCGCCTTCGACAATTCTCCGTTGGCTTTTGCTTTGTAATTGCGGCTCCAATACAAGACAGAGCCAGGTTTTTCATTGATTGTTTCTTCGATTAATTCATCCTCCCCAATTTCTGGGCAATTGATTCTTGGGAAATTAATTGAATGAATTCAATTAAATCACGCGGGATTGACACGATGAGGAGCGGCTAATTTTCTCCTCTACCCAAAGGTTGACGCGAAGGCGCGGTCCATAATATCTGTGAGATCTAATTGAATCTTCATTATTTCTTCCATTTTATTGCTATTCGTGCGTTTCCTGAATTAATTGTTCATGGGTATTTTATTGATTGAATATCAACGGCCGGATATTTGATTTAATTTAATAGCCTACTGCCACGTTAATTAAATAGAATCCGTAATTGTTCATTTAGTTAACACCCCGTGGCAACCACCATAATTGGCTTTATGATGGGGAAACGCAAGATCTAGCTTAAATAAACCCTCTTAGCGTGTTTATTGGTTAGGGTTGGGTTCTTCTAGTTCTAATGCAATTGGATAATTAAATTCCTACGGTCGTACCTAGGGTTGTTATCTGGTTAGGGGAGCAGTTAATGGTCGTACCTTGACTGTCGAAAAGGTAAGGAAGAATTGGTTATCAGAGCTTGTTGATAATTATAACCAACCTAGTGACAAATGGATGAAATATCTTTGCATCGATGATCAGTTGAATGGACCGTATCTGAAAAGTTGTACCTTTGGTTAGAGTCGTATTGGTTATTGATTACTTTCTATTTATTTCTATTAGTTGCTTTATTAGTTAGTTAATTAGTTATTTCATATTTTCCAGAAACCCCCCATACTTCGGACTCTAAAAGAAATAAGTTATCCCCAATCCCTGTGGATTCGACCCTACTCACCGCTATATACGAAATCTGTATTTTTTCTCGAGTAGGTAATTATTATTGTACAGGCTCGACACCTGTCAATTTTTGGCGCCGTTGCCGGGGACTGGTGCCTGATTAATTTGTTTCTTTTTTAGTTCATTTTTTTTATTTTTCTCTTATTTTTTTTGTATATATTTTATGGCTGCTAACATTCCGTATTTTGGTGATAGACTGGATTTTAATTTTACAAGGGGTTATGAGACTCATACTTTTTCTAATGATCAATGGGCTGTTGCAAATTGTGGAGCTTATTTTGCTTCGAATTTTTCACCCGACATATGCCCTGCATTTCAAGATGGTCGAAGTACTCCAATCGATACTTTTGGAGATTTTTCACCTCAGTATCAAACGTGGCATGACCCTTATTCAAACGGGTATGAGCAAGGATGGTGGGATGATTCCACTTTTAATTATGAACAAAGGCCAATAGATTTTCAACAGCTAGAGTCTCAAGGGCCGTCATCCATGTCAGATATGTCTCTTGAAGAAATAGTTGAATTAATAGCTACTAACACATATCAAATTCAACAGGAGACATATCAAATTCAACAGGAGACACATCAAATTCAACAGGAGACACGTCAATTTCAACAGGAGACACAAAGGTTGATTAAAGAGATGGAAGATGGAAGGCGTGAATTGGCATCTACAATGAGCAAATTGATTTCTCCATTTTGTGAAGAATTGCCCTCAGTGACTATTATCGACCATGAAGAAGATGGGGGTATAATTATCCTGACAAATGACATGAAACTGCAAGAGTCTCATGAAGAAGGATCTAAAGATGCAGTTGAAAAGAAAGTTGAAGTGCAAGACATGAGACCCCAATATCAAATTGTTCAAATGAATGAATCTAGTGAACAATCTCCAAATGCGGTGACATCTCCTCCATTCCTTAATCAATATTTTTCTAACTCTTATTCTTCAATTCCTGTTGGTGAAATTGATTTTATTATACCAGAAGATTTTAAATTTCATGACAGGAATAAGTTAAGGGTTGCGATGGCAAAATATCTCGAACCAATAAGTGCTCGTGATGGAGGAGTGACTGAAGATTTAGTGTCATCACTTGTTTGTTTGCCGCCATCTACTAATCCATGGAAGACCGTAGCTCGTGGACTCAAGAATTACTCTATTTACGAGGGCTATCAGGATTACATAGAAGATGAAGCACTGAAACGAGCTACACGATTTTATCCTCCGTGAATAAACATGACGATGTCTAGCCAAAGACATTAAAGAAAGGCGCTACTTGGGAGGCAACCCAAGGATTCTTTTGTTTTAGTTTTCTTATATTTTTGGAATTTTTATTAAGTGTTAGTGTCATTTAGTGGATTGTTGTTTTGTGGCAGGAAGCTGGCAGTTGGACATGCCCACTCTAGTTGATCAGGCCTAAGGAATGAAGCTTTGGAATTGATGGTCAGAAGACTCTAGCTTCCAAGGCGTGCCCACGCCTTCCAACCCTTCCGAAAATGAAACTTCAGTCTTCTCCTTCCTGTTGGTGTTGCGTCCATCGCCACCACTCCACATTGTGCACGCAGCCGTCTCACCTCCTCCGCCTTAGTGTCTCACTTTCCCTCCCCGGTGGTCAGGGAAGTTTCTTTTCTTTTCTCCTAATACTTCATTTGTCTTTTCTACATTGAGAACAATGTAGGTTTTAGGCGTGGGGGAGTGGCTTCCATTATTTCTTTTTGCTTTGTTACTCAAAAAAAATGAAAAAAAATGAAAAAAATGAAAAAAAAATGGATAAAATGAAAAAAAAGGAAACATTGTAGTTAGTCGGCTTTTTGTTTATTTCTATGCTTGTTAATGCTGGAGCATGTTGCTGTGATAAATGACACAATCAAGGTGCGTGGGTATGTGGGTAAATATACTAGCTATGCATTTCGTTTTTCCTTGGCAGTGTTGTTGAGTGTTGAATACACTGGACTTGACCCATTTTTGAAACTTTTGGGAGCTTTTGAGCCTTTTATGAGCACATTATTCTTGTTTGCTCTATTTTTGTTTGATTGAGTGGGTATCACACATGGTATTGGCATTCTAGAACTTGCTAGTTTATACATGTCGAGACCACATTTTTGTTGCATTGGATGCATTTGAAATGATAAGGGCATTTAGGATTTAACCCTATTTAGCTATCTAAAAAACCAAGCCCTCATCTTATCTCCCAATAGTGAACCAATTTGAGCTTTTATCCCTCTCTTTGTTTGTTAGCCGTGCTGGATAATCCATGACCTTTTTAGACTCTTTTGTCCAACCTTGTGTCATTAAACGATGTCTGAAATTCATTACTTGTGCAAGGTAAATAAATCTGTGGTGGCAAGTGTTGTCAAAAAGATGTTTTATGGTGCTGTTTCTGTACATCTGAGATCAAAAGAAAAGCCAAGAAAAAAAAAAGAAAGAAAAGATGGAAAAAAAAAGGGGAAAAGTCGGCAATGAGCTGGTGGGCAGAAGACTCCAGCCTGCAAGGCGTGCCCATGCCTTGCAAGACATCTGCTCCATTAAAAAAAAAAAAAATAAAAAAAAAACTCATGAGCAGAAGACTCCGGCCTACAAGGCGTGCCCATGCCTTGCGAGCCGCTTGTTAAAAAAAAAAAAAAAGAAAAGGGGAAGAGTTTCGACACTTGCACAGTGGAAATGGCAAATGAAAATGCCTTGCTCGTGAAATTTCTCTGATGAAGCGTTGTGGTTATGTGGTGAGTTTCGGACATTCTCTTGACATTTTACCCCCTATCTATACCTTCTTAACCCGCCTTTCACCTGAGCTCCATTACAACCCTATTAAAGTCCCTTTGATTTATGTGTTTAGTTCACTTTTAAGTGGTGTAGATGTGATAAATGTGCAAGCCTATGGTAATGGCATTCCGTGATGTTGATTTGAGCGTTCCTAGTATTCATATATATGTTCTCTGAATTACCACATGTCCGGTGTGTTCTGCCTTTGGTGATATTGTCAGGGATCTGAAGTGCTTGTGTTAGTGTAGACTGCTACATTACCTCTGCTCTCTTGGTTGTACTTCTGAGCTCCGAAATGCTTGAGGGCAAGCATTGTCTAGGTGTGGGGGGATTTGATAGAGCGGTTATTTGACACATTTTGCACCGTTATTTTGTCCTAATTTTGGCTATTCACGGTGCTAAGAATTGGAATTTCACTCATATTCGATATTTGTGTGAATTGTAGGTGGTCGGCATGAAAAATGATCTCGCGGGGTAAATTTCCAGAAGACTTTTCGTCTCAGGGCGTGGCCACGCCTTAGAAGGTGGACGAAACCGAAAGCCGGACTGCGGTCCACGTGAACCGCGAGAAGCATGGGATAAAAACTCCAAAAGGCTAGCTTTTGTTGGGAGGAATTGGGCCAGACGTCTGTAGAGCTCCTGCGGCGGCTATAAAGAAAGGAAAAAGCAAGATTCAAGACACTTTTTTTTGAGCCTTAGTTTTACCTTTTTGCAAGATTGGTCAGACGCTTTTGTTTTTCTTTTGTTTTCTTCTGCGGCTTTGGGTCAGACATTGGAGACTTTCTCCTTTTCTGTAGCTTTTGATTTTATGCGACTCTGACTCCCGAATTCGCTCTTTTCGCCTTCGACAATTCTCCGTTGGCTTTTGCTTTGTAATTGCGGCTCCAATACAAGACAGAGCCAGGTTTTTCATTGATTGTTTCTTCGATTAATTCATCCTCCCCAATTTCTGGGCAATTGATTCTTGGGAAATTAATTGAATGAATTCAATTAAATCACGCGGGATTGACACGATGAGGAGCGGCTAATTTTCTCCTCTACCCAAAGGTTGACGCGAAGGCGCGGTCCATAATATCTGTGAGATCTAATTGAATCTTCATTATTTCTTCCATTTTATTGCTATTCGTGCGTTTCCTGAATTAATTGTTCATGGGTATTTTATTGATTGAATATCAACGGCCGGATATTTGATTTAATTTAATAGCCTACTGCCACGTTAATTAAATAGAATCCGTAATTGTTCATTTAGTTAACACCCCGTGGCAACCACCATAATTGGCTTTATGATGGGGAAACGCAAGATCTAGCTTAAATAAACCCTCTTAGCGTGTTTATTGGTTAGGGTTGGGTTCTTCTAGTTCTAATGCAATTGGATAATTAAATTCCTACGGTCGTACCTAGGGTTGTTATCTGGTTAGGGGAGCAGTTAATGGTCGTACCTTGACTGTCGAAAAGGTAAGGAAGAATTGGTTATCAGAGCTTGTTGATAATTATAACCAACCTAGTGACAAATGGATGAAATATCTTTGCATCGATGATCAGTTGAATGGACCGTATCTGAAAAGTTGTACCTTTGGTTAGAGTCGTATTGGTTATTGATTACTTTCTATTTATTTCTATTAGTTGCTTTATTAGTTAGTTAATTAGTTATTTCATATTTTCCAGAAACCCCCCATACTTCGGACTCTAAAAGAAATAAGTTATCCCCAATCCCTGTGGATTCGACCCTACTCACCGCTATATACGAAATCTGTATTTTTTCTCGAGTAGGTAATTATTATTGTACAGGCTCGACACCTGTCAATTTTTGGCGCCGTTGCCGGGGACTGGTGCCTGATTAATTTGTTTCTTTTTTAGTTCATTTTTTTTATTTTTCTCTTATTTTTTTTGTATATATTTTATGGCTGCTAACATTCCGTATTTTGGTGATAGACTGGATTTTAATTTTACAAGGGGTTATGAGACTCATACTTTTTCTAATGATCAATGGGCTGTTGCAAATTGTGGAGCTTATTTTACTTCGAATTTTTCACCCGACATATGCCCTGCATTTCAAGATGGTCGAAGTACTCCAATCGATACTTTTGGAGATTTTTCACCTCAGTATCAAACGTGGCATGACCCTTATTCAAACGGGTATGAGCAAGGATGGTGGGATGATTCCACTTTTAATTATGAACAAAGGCCAATAGATTTTCAACAGCTAGAGTCTCAAGGGCCGTCATCCATGTCAGGTATGTCTCTTGAAGAAATAGTTGAATTAATAGCTACTAACACATATCAAATTCAACAGGAGACACATCAAATTCAACAGGAGACACGTCAATTTCAACAGGAGACACGTCAATTTCAACAGGAGACACAAAGGTTGATTAAAGAGATGGAAGATGGAAGGCGTGAATTGGCATCTACAATGAGCAAATTGATTTCTCCATTTTGTGAAGAATTGCCCTCAGTGACTATTATCGACCATGAAGAAGATGGGGGTATAATTATCCTGACAAATGACATGAAACTGCAAGAGTCTCATGAAGAAGGATCTAAAGATGCAGTTGAAAAGAAAGTTGAAGTGCAAGACATGAGACCCCAATATCAAATTGTTCAAATGAATGAATCTAGTGAACAATCTCCAAATGCGGTGACATCTCCTCCATTCCTTAATCAATATTTTTCTAACTCTTATTCTTCAATTCCTGTTGGTGAAATTGATTTTATTATACCAGAAGATTTTAAATTTCATGACAGGAATAAGTTAAGGGTTGCGATGGCAAAATATCTCGAACCAATAAGTGCTCGTGATGGAGGAGTGACTGAAGATTTAGTGTCATCACTTGTTTGTTTGCCGCCATCTACTAATCCATGGAAGACCGTAGCTCGTGGACTCAAGAATTACTCTATTTACGAGGGCTATCAGGATTACATAGAAGATGAAGCACTGAAACGAGCTACACGATTTTATCCTCCGTGAATAAACATGACGATGTCTAGCCAAAGACATTAAAGAAAGGCGCTACTTGGGAGGCAACCCAAGGATTCTTTTGTTTTAGTTTTCTTATATTTTTGGAATTTTTATTAAGTGTTAGTGTCATTTAGTGGATTGTTGTTTTGTGGCAGGAAGCTGGCAGTTGGACATGCCCACTCTAGTTGATCAGGCCTAAGGAATGAAGCTTTGGAATTGATGGTCAGAAGACTCTAGCTTCCAAGGCGTGCCCACGCCTTCCAACCCTTCCGAAAATGAAACTTCAGTCTTCTCCTTCCTGTTGGTGTTGCGTCCATCGCCACCACTCCACATTGTGCACGCAGCCGTCTCACCTCCTCCGCCTTAGTGTCTCACTTTCCCTCCCCGGTGGTCAGGGAAGTTTCTTTTCTTTTCTCCTAATACTTCATTTGTCTTTTCTACATTGAGAACAATGTAGGTTTTAGGCGTGGGGGAGTGGCTTCCATTATTTCTTTTTGCTTTGTTACTCAAAAAAAATGAAAAAAAATGAAAAAAATGAAAAAAAAATGGATAAAATGAAAAAAAAGGAAACATTGTAGTTAGTCGGCTTTTTGTTTATTTCTATGCTTGTTAATGCTGGAGCATGTTGCTGTGATAAATGACACAATCAAGGTGCGTGGGTATGTGGGTAAATATACTAGCTATGCATTTCGTTTTTCCTTGGCAGTGTTGTTGAGTGTTGAATACACTGGACTTGACCCATTTTTGAAACTTTTGGGAGCTTTTGAGCCTTTTATGAGCACATTATTCTTGTTTGCTCTATTTTTGTTTGATTGAGTGGGTATCACACATGGTATTGGCATTCTAGAACTTGCTAGTTTATACATGTCGAGACCACATTTTTGTTGCATTGGATGCATTTGAAATGATAAGGGCATTTAGGATTTAACCCTATTTAGCTATCTAAAAAACCAAGCCCTCATCTTATCTCCCAATAGTGAACCAATTTGAGCTTTTATCCCTCTCTTTGTTTGTTAGCCGTGCTGGATAATCCATGACCTTTTTAGACTCTTTTGTCCAACCTTGTGTCATTAAACGATGTCTGAAATTCATTACTTGTGCAAGGTAAATAAATCTGTGGTGGCAAGTGTTGTCAAAAAGATGTTTTATGGTGCTGTTTCTGTACATCTGAGATCAAAAGAAAAGCCAAGAAAAAAAAAAGAAAGAAAAGATGGAAAAAAAAAGGGGAAAAGAAAGCAATGAGCTGGTGGGCAGAAGACTCCAGCCTGCAAGGCGTGCCCATGCCTTGCAAGACATCTGCTCCATTAAAAAAAAAAAAAGAATAAAAAAAGTGACAGAGGCACTACAAGATGCCTTGCGAGCCGCTTGTTAAAAAAAGGAGGAAAAGGGGAAGAGTTTCGACACTTGCACAGTGGAAATGGCAAATGGAAATGCCTTGCTCGTGAAATTTCTCTGATGAAGCGCTGTGGTTATGTGGTGAGTTTCGGACATTCTCTTGACATTTTACCCCCTATCTATACCTTCTTAACCCGCCTTTCACCTGAGCTCCATTACAACCCTATTAAAGTCCCTTTGATTTGTGTATTTAGTTCACTTTCGAGTGGTGGAGATGTGATAAATGTGCAAGCTTATGGTAATGCCATTCCATGATATTGATTTGAGCGTTTCTAGTATTCATACACTTTCTTGGAGGTAACGAGTATTACTGGTCATATTCTTTTTGGACTCCTACCTATCCAGTATGTTCTAATCTTGGTGACATTGTCAGGGACCTTAGATGCTTGTGTTAGTATAGACTACTCCATAACCTCTGCTCTCTTGGTTGTACTACTGAGCTCCGAAATGCTTGAGGACAAGCATTGTCTAGGTGTGGGGGGATTTGATAGAACAGTTATTTGGCACATTTTGCAGTGTTATTTTGTCCTAATTTTGGCTATTTACTGTGCTAAGTACTGAGGTTTAACTCATATATCACATTTGTATGAATTATAGGTGATCGGCATAAAAAATGAACTATTGAGGCAAATTTCCAGAAGACTTTTCGTCTCAGGGCGTGGCCACGCCTTAAAAGGTGGACGAAACCGAAAGCCGGACTGCGGTCCACGTGAACCGCGAGAAGCACAGGATTAAAGCTCCAAAGGCTTCAATTAAAAAGCAAAGAAAGGGCCAGACGTTTTTTGGGCTTCTGCTTGACTTCCTTGGGCGGCGCTACAAATACAATAGGAAGAAGCGAGATTCGGGGATGAACCGTAGCGATAGTTTTAGTTTTCTTTTTTTCCTAGCCGTCAGACGTCGCAGCTTTTCTCGTTTTACTTTTGGCTTCTGTACAATTTTTCCTATTCGACTTTTGCTTCTACTTTCGCTCCAGGGGTACGAACACGAAACCCAACAAAGGGAAGCAAAGGTTTTTCAGCCGTTCCTTCGTTAATTCATCTTTTCCAATTCTTCGGCAATTAATTGAATGAATTCAATTAAATTACGCGGAAGTGACATGATGAGGAGCGGCTAATTTTCTCCTCTACCCAAAGGTTGACGCGAAGGCGCGGTCCATAATATCTGTGAGATCTAATTGAATTTTCATTATTTCTTCCATTTTATTGCTATTCGTGTGTTTCCTGAATTAATTGTTCATGGGTATTTTATTGATTGAATATCAACGGCCGGATATTTGATTTAATTTAATAGCCTACTGCCACGTTAATTAAATAGAATCCGTAATTGTTCATTTAGTTAACACCCCGTGGCAACCACCATAATTGGCTTTATGATGGGGAAACGCAAGATCTAACTTAAATAAACCCTCTTAGCGTGTTTATTGGTTAGGGTTGGGTTCTTCTAGTTTTAATGCAATTGGGTAATTAAATTCCTACGGTCGTACCTAGGGTTGTTATCTGGTTAGAGAAGCAGTCAATGGTCGTACCTTGACTGTCGAAAAGGTAAGGAAGAACTGGTTGTCAGAGCTTGTTGATAACTATAACCAACCTAGTGATGAATGGATGAGATATCTTTGCATCGATGATCA
>NC_040041.1:12379841-12433200 GCF_003713205.1 Coffea eugenioides
TCCCTAGTTGAAACAAAAGGGCAGTGATTCCAGAGTTCAACTAAAGGGGTTCTCAGAATTGACCCGTAAAAGTGAAGCACTTTTGGTAAATTTCAAATTCCACCACCAAAATTGTGATCATATCCATGATTCCATTCAGCAATCGTAGAGAGCCCCCCTTAACCTGCTTCGGTAACAAAATGCAGAACGAATATACAGTGTTTCTTGGGACGGATCAAATTGGGCCTGGCAAGTTTTTGGATCATGAATAGATATTCCGCCCCCTCCCTAAGATTGTTAGCTTAATCAAACAATTTATACAGTGAATCCCACTTTTTTTTTTTTTAATGCACATAGTGGAACCTTGACATGTGAACCACGTGGGAATAATATTATGGCCGCATCTCGAACCACTTTACTCCAAGTTACATCTCTTTAGTCAGAAACAAGATAGACAAAAAGGAAAAAAAAAGTGCAAAAGAGATAAGAATGAGAATCACTTAAACAGAGAGTAAGCATATTGTTAATTTCATATTTGGCCTAAGAATGTTTTATGCATCTATAAATGCAAGTATTAGTCGTAATACAATGACTGTATTAGTTTCACTTTCTCTGTTACAAAAGATTACGGCTAAAGGATGACGAAAACTTCAGGTTAGTCTGAAAAATGTATTTTTTTCCCTGATTCCCTGCTCATTACAACATTTTATTGACTTATTGTTAGTACAAAAGCCATGCTGTTATCCATTTGTTCCTTTTTTCCCAATTTCATTCGAGTTGTAGGAAATAGCCAAAATGCAAAATCTTATAAGGCTCTCGATGATGATCCTTTTGCTCATAATTTTGAGCATTATATAGCAGCAGTTGTAATAGTCAATAAATGACTCTATTTTTTTTTTTCAAATAACCACTTTTAATATTCAAGTAATGAGCCATATTCATAAGCTTGATCTACGGTTTTGCACGTGATCATTGTAACATCAATAAAGTCATATGGTATAAGTGACATCTTCAAATTATATTATCTAGATCCATTATAGTTTGACTTTCTCAACAATATGTCATAGACCATTATAGGTAACATTTTATCATTCAAATTCCCCTAATTGGACTTTGTGTGGTGGAGATAGAAGATGGAAGAAATCTTGAAAATGTGATAAGTCATGCGGATGAACAATGTTATTATGGTCTTTTGCGTTGTAATATTCACAAGTATTGGTTTAGCGTATATATAGTGTCTTTTACAATAATACTGGGCAATATGTTTAGACCCGAATCAATGGATGAATCAAATGAGCTTTTAGTTTGATTGAGTCAAAGATACAGTTTTTTATTCACTTCAGAATTAGAAAATCTGAATAATACTATGAAAAAAATTTCTAGTAAATAACTGGCCGGTTCAACCATGTAAGCTGTTTTGACCAATTTGGACGGTTTTTGACGGGTTATTTATTTTTCATTGTACTCCGGTTTCCTTTTCAACCGGTCGAACCAGCCAAATGGGTACGATCTAGCACTGGTACTGGCAATTTTTGAGTCCCAATCCGTTACATTTTGAGCCATCAATATTGCTGCAAAGGAGCCTTCACTGTTAGTTTGATTTTGAGTCCAACGAGCAGTTGAAAGGACTATCAGTTAATCTCACAGCTCTTTCTGATTATGCATCTAAGCAGGAGATGATAGAATTGGTAGAGCAGCAATCGGAATTGTTCCCGAGGAGTTCACTGAGGAGAACTATGAGGAATGGAAAAGATGCTTGGAACATTATTTGGTTGGTCATGGCCTTTGGGGTGTTGTTTCTGGAGAGGAGAAAGATCCTATAAACGATGAGAGACAAGAATATGGAGAAGAAAAGAAACAAGAACATGAGGAATGGAAGAAGAAGAATGCATTGGCCTTGCATGCCATCCAACTTTCTTGTGGAACAGGCACATATGTTAAACTTAAGGAAGCTCACACTTCTGCGGTAGTTGCATGGAAGCATTTGGTGGAAAAACTAAGGCCCAAGAAAATATTTGCAAAAGGTGATCGTGAAGATGAAAGCAGCCGTGTTGAAGAAGAAGGTAACTCTCGATCATGTTGCTATGAAATGTTTACGGTTTCACATATAATTTTAGAAGTGAATTGAAGAAGTTTTCTCTCTTCGACAAATTTTAAGAACACTATGGTTCATTCGATAAGTATTTTGAATCATGTGGTATCACGAGAAAAGTTATGACTCAGCAATTGCAGGTTTACTTTATGTTTTTGCTTATTCCATTTGATTAGTTTTCTTTTGCTCATTTAGCAAGCAATTCTTCAATGGGGAATTTTGCTGTACGTTACGTCAAAATAAACTCCAATTCATCTGTAGTAGCTCTGCTGTGCCAAACAATGGCAGAGACTTGCGAGTTGGGAGGCCTAATTTTCCAAAAGAGTACTTAGAATATATCTTCCACATCTGGAATTTTCATTTAGTCATTGCTTAATATCCAATGACAATATTATTGCTGTTTTTCTGTTTTTCCGGACTTCTTCAAATTTTTATACTCATTCAGATTTCTATTGTGCCTTCTACGAGCTCATTAATTATGATAGATGACCATACTAGAGATATTATTCGAAACAAATTCTAATGTTTACAGGACCAAAAGAGTACCGTCGCTATAGGCCCTTGTACATAGCAATTGCAACAGGCGATTTTGATCGCACAAAAAGTCTCCTTGATCAAGATCCAGGCGCTGTTAGGGCCATAATTTCATCACATAGAGGAACTGCACTTCAATTTGCCATTGTAAATGGACACATGAAAATTGCAAAGGAACTGTTGAGGAGAATGGAACAAGCAGACTTGGAAATGGTTAATGACAATGGATGCACAGCTCTAACTTTTGCTGCAATCCGTGGTGTAACAAAGTTGGCAAAAAAAATCGTGGAAAAAAATGACGGGCTTCTTATCAAGGAGAATGACGGACTTGATGGGCAGCTTCCTGTCATAGTGGCTGCTTTGTATGGTCAAAAGCATATGGTTGATTATCTATACTCGGAGACACCAAGAGGGTTATTTCGCCCAGGGGTGGGTGAGAATGGAGCTACACTGCTTAATTCCCTGATTACAGCAGAAATGTATGGTAAGATTGTGGATGTAAGAGGCAATATACCAATCTGCATCAAACCCTTCTTCAATATATGTGCCCCTAACCCCTTTCTGATTGCTACAGATGTTGCTTCAATGCTACTTCGACAATATCGAAAACTTGGTGTCACCCCAGATCATAATGGTGACTATGCTCTCCAGTTACTGGCTCACAAGCCATCTGCATTTCCTAGTGGAACCAAACTTGTTTTCTGGAAAAGATGGATCCATTCATGTTAGTGTCCCTTTTCCAGTTCTACTTTACTTTTACATCAAATCCCAGGGTTAATGTTTTAATAATGATCACTGACTTGTATATAATGAAGAACAATATTATGCACTCTAATTCAGTGATGAGGAAAACAATCTAAGAATAATAGCCATTGTGCATTTTTTTTCTTACTTTCTACGAATTTTAATTGCCATATCAGTATGAAATTTGAATTTTGATTGTTATGTCAGTATAAAATCTTCCAATAACATACTAGTGTTGGAGAATGCTACTTATACTCTGTATTTATGCCCCAGGTCTAATGGGAGATTCTCCATTGGGGAGTCCAACAGATTCTGCTAAAGATGATCAGACAACAAAAGCAAGCATGATTGGAGACCACAGCATTGAGATTACTGATCATGAAACGAATTTGACAGGAAATCGAGGCCTACAGATTACTAGCTTTGGTATGTCAAATATCAAATTTCGTCTTCCAAAATTCCTTCTGTTGCAAAACATTTTTGGGTTAGGAATCTTCTCTCTAGCTTTTCTTTTTTCTCTCAATTTTTGCTGTAGCTAGATGACAAAATGGAGTGTGTTTTATTTCACAACGAATCTTCTATCTTACTCTCTATTCCACTTTTTATTATACTGATATTTCTTCATTATAAATATCATATTTTAGTTCTTTTTTATTTTCTTAAGATCCAATAACTTGTCTTCACTACAGCACGATCCATAAAATAGTATTAATCTTCTATATTATATTCTGATAGTGTATACGCTATCAATTTTGGATGAATGACAACTCCACTAACTTTGAGTTTGAAATTCAACTATTACACATGTGTCATGGATCATATGGATATGGATTCAATGATTTGATAGTGTAAACACTGTCAGTGAAAAATTTCAGATTTAAACCCTTTTACTTACACTATCAAAAAAATTGAAAAGGAAAAGATTTACCTTATAAAATATATATACTTACATGTAAAATTATTCAGGCGACGCTTAATTGGGCAGAGCCTAATGAAGCCCCAAGCGCGATTAAGTCGGCCTTTATGTTTAGATTCAAGCTATGATTAGATCAGTTAAACCTTAAGGCTTAATCCCAAATTTGTTGGACCGATGGAGCTCAGCTCAGACCTAACCGGCCCATTCACAGTCCTTTGGGTGTTTGAATTGGGCTATCTATAATTGGGAGAAGCCAGAGGAAAGGTCAAGTTTAATAGGATTAAGTCCAACATTTTGGAGCCTTTTCTAGTAGGAATGAAAGATTATTAAAATAAAAGAAGAAAAAAGATTTTTTTTTTTGAAAAAAAAAGATAGAAGATTATTAAAGATAAAAGATTATGTCCTTTTAAGGATAAGAACAAGGGATTTTTCATTCACATGTGTGCATAAATACGATTGCTAAACTTAAGGATTCTCATGGGTTTCACTTTTTTTAGGCAAAGCCATTTTTCTAGCGCAACGGATCTTCTGTCTCGTACCTTGTGCCACTCTCTGTCCCACTTTTTATTATATTGCTACTTCTCCTTCATAAATATCATGTTTTAATTCTTTTTTGTTTCCTTAAAATCCAATAACTATTAATTAAGTAAAAATTACCTTGGTAAGCAGGCAAAGCTGTAGTTCTTAGCTCTCCCTTACTTGATGATCCGGATTCTTATGAGTTTCAACTTGATTTAGAAGAAAACAAGAGAAATTGAGAAAAGGTTTCAGAAAGAAGAAAAAATGAAAGAAATTGGGAAAATTTTATAAATAGTTGTTAACTCTTTCCTATCCTTACCATCTTTCTCTGAGCTTTTCATTCTTTGTACATTCCAATAGGCATTATTCCTATCATATATCTGTTCACAAGTTCTGCTCTTTTTTTTTCTGTACAACTCATTTGGCACTTCATATGCACTAAGCAGGCATGCAAGTTTCTATCTCTGAAGACATACAATACTAGTTTCATGTCTGTTTAGTTGTGAAGAGGCCCTTATGCTGTTGTGCAACTAAATAACTGCTAGACTTCTGTTTTATTCCCTTTGATCTCACATTTGAAGCATTCATGGTACTAATGGCTTTCCATCTCATTTAATTCATCCTATGTGTATCTGTTTTCTTGCAGTGCGGAAGGTTTTGCATGGACTCGGTTGGAGCATATTCAGTTGCCTTGGTTTGTATCATGACAGGAAATTGATTCATAAAGATGCCATTGAACTCCTGAAGCTCATATTTGAGGAAATCCGGGAATTGAGCATGGAAGACCTTGAAAAGATGGATATCATGAAAATTTTATACGATGCGATTGAGCAAGGAATCATTGAGTTCGTTGAGAAAAGTTTTACATATAAGACCACAATCATATATAAAAGAGACGGAAAGGGCAGAACAATTTTTTCACATGCAATTCAGCTTCGCCAAGAGAAAATTTATAGCTTTTTAAATGCCTTGGAAGCAAGAAAGAGCATACTAGCACGTAGGCGTGATTTCTTCGGCAACAATTTGCTACATTTAGCAGCCAAGCTGTCTCCATTGTCTCAACTTGACAAGATTTCTGGAGCAGCTCTTCAAATGCAAAGGGAAATACAATGGTATAAGGTGAGCAATTTAATTCAAAGTCAATTCGTAGTCATACATTTTTGTTTTCATGTCTCATGAAACTACAAGAATTTTGGCTTTATGCGGCATCAGAATAATGCCGCGAAAAATCAACATACAGCTACAAAAAAAGGTTTTTGCTGTAGATTTGTGGCATTATTCTGATATGTTGCCTCAACTCATGCCCCATAAGAAATACGACAGTCGCTTTTATGATGCTGCAAAAAATGTATGTGGCACAATTTTAATGCTGCAAATGTACTTGTGGCAGGCATCTAATAGCGGCATTTATACCGCAACGGATCTTCTGTCTCATACCCTGTGCCACTCTCTGTTCCACTTTTTATTATATTGCTATTTCTCCTACATAAACATCATGTTTTAATTCTTTTTTGTTTCCTTAATATTCAATAACTATTAACTAAGTAATACACAAAATTTAACAAACTCAAAAAATCAAAATGCATAAAAAAATGAGGTTTTTATGAATTTTCTACTATATATTACTTTTTTGAACCTGTTGTATTTATTTTTTATTCAACTAATTGTTATTGAATGTTAAGGAAACAAAAAAGAACTAAAATATGATGTTTATGTAGGAGAAATAGCAATATAATAAAAAGTGAGACAGAGAGTGGCACAGGGTATGGAACAGAAGATCTGTTGCGCAAACTATCTCTATGTTGCAACTCATGTCACTGCGTCATGAAATAGAGACATAACAGCTGCAAGATTCTTTATTTACTTGTATTGTCCTAGTGGGAGACTCTTCCTGACGTGAATTAGTTTGCAGGAAGTTGAGAGTATTGTACAACCAAGGATGAAGGAACAACGTAATGCCTATAATAAAACACCTTCTGAACTCTTTACTGAAGAGCATAAGGTGTTGGCTAAGGAGGGAGAAAGATGGATGAAAAATACGGCAGGATCAAGTATGATTGTGGGAACTCTCATCGCTGCAGTCATGTTTACAACAGCTTTCACAGTTCCAGGTGGTAATGATAGTAAAACAGGGCTCCCTGTCATGCTGGAAACTCAATCAAAAGCATTTTTGATTTTTATGGCATCAAATGCACTGTCGCTGTTCACTTCTTCGACATCAATTCTAATGTTCTTGGGGATTCTCACCGCACGTTATGCAGAAGGAGATTTTCTCAAGTCCTTGCCCACAAAGCTAATATTTGGAATCACGTGCTTGTTCGTCTCGATAGTCACCATGATGGCATCATTTGGTACTGCTCTCTATCTGATGCTGATCAAACAAGTAGCTTGGATTTCCTACCCAATCATAGCTTTCTCTGTTATTCCAATAGCTCTTTACTCATTGTTGCAATTCCCTCTTCTGGTTGAGATGATCAGTCGCACTTACGGACATGGCATCTTCGAAAAACCTAAAAAGAAGCTCTATAGTTTTGCAACCGACACTACTACCAGCATCTGATCTCCATTTTGCTGCGTATCATGACATTCTGTATTTCACTTCCAGTAGTTTGCTTCAAGAAGTTGTTTTTTAAATAATTAATCCTTCAGCGTAATGTTTTAAATAGATCTTGTAGGCAACATCTAGTTGTTTTGACTCTCTCGTTTTGTTTCCAGCTTGTGCTGGAATTCTACAGATTCCTTTGATTCTGTGGATTCCTTGTGCTATCAATAAATCATGCCTATGGATCGCTTTTGATTGTTTGCCACATCAAATACTACTACCTAATATTTAGTGTTGACTCCATTTTAATTGCCTTTGCCGGGTTCTCTTATTCACTAGTAATGGATCACGTGCTTTGCACGTTTAGATTTTTTTTCTTAAAATTTTTAGAAAATTATTTGTTTTTGAAGGAATAAAGGTAATTGAGATAAAAAAAATGTGA
Organism: Coffea eugenioides; assembly: GCF_003713205.1. NCBI lineage: Eukaryota > Viridiplantae > Streptophyta > Magnoliopsida > Gentianales > Rubiaceae > Coffea > Coffea eugenioides. The sequence continues at coordinate 12,387,610 of NC_040041.1, forward strand.
TATTTAATATTTATATTATTTTGTATGTTTTTCTGAACTTAATTTGCCATAAGTAACCAACACAATTGCACAACCAATAAAGCATTCTTTGTCCCCAAGAGCATTTTTATTTTGTAATAGTATCAATATTTTTATCTTTCTATTAAATTTGGATAACCTAAATGTTCTCTTTTATGTATTTTCAGATAAAATTTTTAACTTTTTGAATAATTTATTGTTCCCCTTTAAGTCATTTTACTTTTAATTATTAGTTTTAGTATTTTTTCTAATTATTTTTCTTTTTTTTTACTATTAGTGGATTGTAAAATGATCTATAGTGCTATTGTAATTATAATAGTATTTAAATATTTTGAAATTCCATTGTTCGAGTTTAACTAGCTTAACTTTGAAGAGAAATATTTTGATTTGGTTATTTGTATTTCTCATTGATGATATACTTTATGATTATAGAGTTTATATGATTAAAGATTGTAAGATGCTAAGATTATTTATTATATAATAGCCATATTGAACTTGGATATATTTTTAATCACCTTTAAAGTACTCTTTGAAATTGGATATGTTATAGAAAAGAATATATTTTTTGTTTAGTTCACCTTAACTTAAAGGGATGTTTCACTTTTGTAACTATTATTATTACGATTGACATTGATATATATAATATTCATTAATAATAGTTTAATGCTGCTAATTATTACAAGAATACCATTGATAAAGTTTCGACATTGCTAGTTTAAAGGCCTGTATCATTTAAGTTTCAACATTGTCTCTGCTATGTTTCGGGCCTGGTTGCTATCCGTTCCAGGGTCCACTAAAGTTCATATTCGGATGGCAATGCCTGTAATCATTTGCTGGTTCTTGTGGAAAGCCCGGAACCATGCATACTTTCAAAACAGTCGAGTGCCTGGTAGGCGGATTATTATGCAAGTCGATGGTTTTCTGCATCAGCTAGGCATTGCTGGAATTCTTCGCCAACAATATTTTCGTGGGGAGGCAGATTGTAGGTTCAGAGACTACGCTCCTCTGAGACGAATGAGGGCTTGCTGTGCGGTAATTTATGGGACAAAGCCTCCCCTCAACTATGTTAAACTCAACACAGATGCTAGTGTGCACGATGGAAAGGCCTTTGGAGGCGGGATTCTGAGGAGTCATGAGGGCACTTTGATAGCTGCTTTTTACAAAGAATTTGGCGATGTTGATGTTCTGGAAGCGGAGGGATTGTCTTTGCTTTATGGTCTCCAACTTTGTGCTCAGCGAGAGGTTGGCAACCTGCTGGTCGAAGTTGACTCAAAAACATTGGTGACCGTCGTTAATCACCTGCTATAGGTCGGTGGCCGTTGTGTAATTACATTGGTCAGATCCGGTGGCACCTGCTCTCGTTGTCAGCATCACTTACTCCTGTGTTTCGGGAAGCAAATTCAGTGGCAGGTGCGCTAGCCAGCTTGCAACGCAATACGGTCGGCAACTTCCAGATAGAGTCCGATCCCTAGTATATATGGACTGTAGTTCCTTTCCTTTTGTGCGTAGTAGGGTTACCACAAGATAGCACCACTAGTCTATTGTTTTAGGCCTGCTATGGGCCCCTAAAGTTTTGTAATTTTTATAATTTAAATAAAGTGGGGTTGGTATCCCTTCCCCATGCAAAAAAAAAAAAAAGTTCATTAGAATTTAATTTTTGTTACAATTTAAATAAATAAATTCCTAACATAAAACTCTTTGTCTACCATCGTATTCTATCTCCTACTTTATTTTGTGTTAAAATTTCTTACTCGATACTAATCTACGTATGCTAAAAAGGTGCTCTTAAGACTTAATTTACTTGTATCCAAAAAATAAAAAGACTTATGGTATTTTTTAAGAAACTCATATTTATTATATTTGTTTCATGTTTGAAGTACTCTTTAAACTTAGGTATTTTGTAAATAAAATTTGTTCTTCTTTTTTTGGGTAAATAAAAATGTAAGGAATCTTTGATTTTATAATTGCTAGCATGTTTGATATTATTTATTAATGACATGCAATACAATTTGTCCATTTATTAGAGAGGAGTATAATTTTGGTATCACAAAAACTAATATTGTTTTCTGCTTACACTATTAAGTATTATCCACTAAGATTATATTCATCATATTTTTTATAATTTATAATTAAAATTTGTTCTTTTTTCGATTTAATTCACCATAACACAAGGGAATGTTTTCTATTCTTGCAAATATTGGCATAATTGATATTAATTATTGATGAAATCAATGAATTTGTTTTTTTTTGGGTTTAATTCACAACAACTCAAGGAATATGTCTTTGTAACTGTTAGCATAATTCTTATTAATTATTGTGGAAATGTAATGCAATTTGTCTATTTGTTGGTGTTGAGGGCAATTTTGGTATCACAAAATCTAAAATCAATTTTTGCTTATACTCTTGCACATAAAGACTGATGATACTTTTTATAGGGTAATAGATAGTAGATAGGTAGATAGATAGATAGATAGATTGTATAGTGTTAGCAAATGCAGCTAAGATGGGATTCCTCGGCATCATTGTTAGGTTGTGCTATGAGGATAAACCTTGAATCAAATCTAACATAGTGTTCTTGATATGAGTAAATGATATAGCTGTAGGTATTATAATCGTATTCTTTTGGGTAATGTCTAAAATATCTTTCACTTATTTGATAACAGAAATAACTCGACAAAATCCAAAGTGATTATGGTGTTCTCTTTAATTAATTGATAACCCTTCACTTATTGATTTACAAGAATTTAGTGAAGTCCTAAATCATTTTAATGTTCCCTGTCAATAATTGTTTACCATACTTACGATGAGGATGTCAAACCACGTTATATCAAGGAAAAACTGAAAATCTTTTGTGTTTCTTTCTTTCTTTCATGTTTTTAGAGACAACAAGCAATGACAATAGGTAATATTTTTTTGAATTTTTTGAGAAGCAAACAAGTGACAAGAGAAATAAGAGTAACTTGGTTATTCTCATATTTTACTTCCAAAAATGATTTCACATCATCTCATTTATTATTATTATTATTTTAGTATTAGTGGGAGGATTTGAATTCGGGAGATCTCTCACTTACACTTTCTCCTCTCGAACTATCCAATCCACTTCTCCCCTCCACCCCCCTTCCGCTGGCCACATTATCTCATTTATGATTTTCCCCTTGGGTGAAAAGTTTGTACTACGCCGTGCAAACAAAAGTCTCATTATAAATCAATCGACAAATCAATATAACAAGTTATGTAGAACAATCTTCCAAAGATGAAGGAGAGCATTGTACCACATGATACCATTGTCCAAGACTTGGAGGCTATTTGAATGAGATCGATTTTACTCAAATGGGACAGATTTCATAATTTAAAAACTAAAATGTTTCGTTTAGAAATTTAAAATTTTTTAAGTGAAAATTTAAGTGTAATTGAAGAGTACAAAGTGAAATTAACCCTAAATTATACATGCCGACCTGCAACTCGACAGCATCAGCAGAGGTGTCAAATGCCAACAACCTGCAGCAATTCTTTCCCTAAAACTGTGATTTCAGAGCAAAAATATAGAGTAACCGAGAGTGGCTTTTATCTATCTATTCCTTTTGTAACATCTCAAGGTAAACTACAGCTTCTGGTGGAATCCCTACATGTCCTCCTAATTGTAAACATTTTTAAGTTTCATTTGTTAAATTTTTCACATGTTAAAAATTTCTATAGAAACTTTTATCTGCCTAGAACCCTCGTTGAGCCAAAAAAACTTAGTAATAACATACATTATCATTTTTTCTTTGGGGAAAGAATTGCCATTGCCATTATTTCATACATTATCATTCCTCGTTGAGCCTTTGCCATTATTTCATCAGTTCATTATCATTTTTTCTTTGGGGCATAGGAGGGACTTGAAGCCTTAGAAAAGAGAAGGACCTGAACAATGGAAGACTAAGTAAATTGTGTGACTTTTGAGTTACCTGATTATTGTCCTTACCAACTAAGCTAATTTTAGGATGCGGAGTATCTTTTACCATAATATGTGTTGGATACCCTTATAATATTTATTTTTCTTCAAATTTAACACAGAATTTTTTGGACTTTTCTTCTTGGCAAGTTCTTGTGGAAGGAAATTACATGGTTTCACCTCCTTTATCCAAAATGTCAAATTAAGAATGTTAATATTACATATATAAGGCAACAGGTGAATTTTTCAGTTCTTTGTAAACAATCAAGATGATGAGCACTACAAAGCTTGCCTTTTCATTTTCTTGACTCTTTTCTAGGATAATGTTATTTACTTATTTTCAAATAGTTCTGAATCTTTTTTGTTTTGTTTTGTTTTTGTTTTTTCGTTTTTAAAGTTATCAAAGAGTGAATGATATTGGAATATTTGACTTCCTTTTATCCTGTCTAGGTTTTGTAAAGAAAAGAGGGTAAACTCAAACGGCAATTAACCTGCCACTACTCCAATATCAATTTGCTGCTCCAAATTCCAATTGCATCAATGTATCACCTCCATTTCTCATATTTTCTCCATTTTCTATGATTTTGCCCTAGGTCAAGTCAAAATGTCTTGTATGGGCTAATAAAGAATCATCTTCACAAGTTACGCTCAGATATCTAACTATCACATATGCCCTTTATTTTTTGGGAAAAACACACTTTAACCCCCTGTGATTTAACACCTTGTAACATAACCTCCCTAAATTTTTAAAAACTATACATAATCCCCTCATAATTTGAATTAAAGTGCCAAAATAGCGAAATTTACATTCAATAATGGAGTCAACTAAAATATCAAAAGTGCCTCTATTTAAAGTTAAAAATTATCTATTAATCACCGGGGGTTATATAAAGCACTAAACCATAAAGAGATTATATAATAAAATATAAAACTATGCAGGATTAGAGTTTCATACATATTATATTTATATATTTTAGTCACTTCAGCCATTTAATTTTTAAACAAGGGTAATTTCAATATTTTTATGAGTTTCGTTACAAATGATTATTTCCGTCATTTCAACACTTTAATTCAAATTATGAGGGGTTATATACAATTTTTAAAACTATAAAAAATTATGTGAAAAATTCGTAAATCACAGGAGGATATTGAAATTATGAGGTGTATTTTGCCCTTATTTTTGGGCCCCACAATTCTTGTAGTTTCTCAACCCCAATGCTTTTAAACAAAGCAAAATTGTTCAAATATAGGCACACAGGGGACAAGATAGGAAGTCTAAAACAATTGCTTTGTAAAAGAGGTTAGGAAAAACGGATTTGAATTTTAAAGCAAAAGAGGTCAATGTTATTTTCATATAGGTCAAAAATGACTTCTTAGCTCTTACTGAAAGCCTAAATAACATTCTAAAGTGATGTAGGTCAAATTGAGGTTAATTGAGAAAAGGAAGAGATGCAAGTTTGGTCTCTTATGTTTGCCCCATGTACTAAACTGGTCCCCAGTATTTGAAACAATTAAAATGTAGTCCCAAAAGCTACTATTTATGGGCATATTTTGGACAATTAATAGAAATTCAACAATGGTTGATTGTCAAAAGTAAATTGGTGTCAGTCAACAGTTTTGAATTTACACTTTGGGTCTCCAATATTTGAGCTTTGAATCATTATAGTTCCTTAAGTTCTAAATACTGGTAGTGATGTTTTACAATGAAATGAGATGTGAATTGAATCAAAATTTTGTTAGACATGTACTAGAATTTCTAATGAAAAATACAAGGAAAATTTATTAAACTTCATTTTTTTTTGTTTTCATTTAATATTTTCATGCCACTAATTATGCATATGCTTTTTCTCTATAGCATAGTTGGTTACAAAATTGGCATAAGGTATGCGTTTGTTGTTCTGCACGATGAATTATTACTTGATAATGAGATGTATCATTTCGCCACTTATGTTGAAATTAAATTCTGAATTAAAACATGCCTTTAGAATATGAAGAATATATACTATATTTAAATTAACTTGATCATATTTCTTTTTTCCATTTGAATGTGCTATCATTTAAGTTTAAAAGGAAGCAAATATTTTTTAGAAGTATTTGAATTATTTAGTAAAATCATCAATGTATACAAACATGAAAGTTAATATTTTAAAACTTTCCTATGGAATGTCTTATTTTAATAGGTAGGAAAGACAAGAAAAAACAAAATGAAGTTCTTTAAAGGTAAATTTCTTATACGCCCCTTGTAGTTAAGCGCTTTTTAAAATACATCCCTTATATTCAAAAATATCGGCTTACAGCCCTTGTGCTTTGGATTCAAGTGGAAGTCAAATAGAAACATACTCCATTAATGGAGATTTCACTATAATTGCTCCTATAGCGCATCACATTACTTGATTCTAGTAATGTGAGGTCTTAGTTATGTTTTTCTTTCGAAAATGCAACCATATGAATGTTTACCATTTATAAAAAAAAAACCCTAAAAATAGATTTGGCTACTAAATATATTTTTAACATTTTTATAGATAGATAACGTTCATTTAGGAGACATTTCTGGAAGAAAAATGTCCCTAAATCCTCACACTAAAATCAAATAACCAATCACATTATTGGAGCGTGTATGTTCAATCCTCCTTTTACTGAGTGTGTTTTGGTTTGTTTTCCACTTAAATCTAGAGCACAAGGAGTGTAAATGGACAATTCTTTTTTAACTATAAAAGGTGCATCTTAAAAAGTGTTTAACCACTAGGGGTCTATGTGAAATTTACACTTTTTGAAAACATTCCCATAAGTAGTTGATATTTGTACCTACTTTTACTAGCTTTAATAATTAAATCCCAAACTATAAACATTCGAAGGTCTACATTCACAAGTCATACAAGAATTTGTGTAGTAATAATTAGAATAATGTTATGTAATAGAAAATTAGTTTTTCTATTTTCTTGTGCTAGTTTTTATTTTGATATTACTTGTGTATTAACAAAGTGGTGCCCTTCTGCTAAACAATTATGTTGTGCCAATTTGAAGTGGTTTCAGGAAGGTTGTTGTGATCAAGGGATGCATTTTTCATATATTTAAAATCCTAACGATAACTATTTGAAATCTAAGGGACAATATTAATTGAAATTTCAAAACATTAGGAACCAAAAATGCAAAGTTAAAATTTTCAACTAACAACGATTTGGTATTGACTCTTAGTTATTGCAATTTTTGGTTAATTGTCTTAAATTTGTCTAAAATCAGGAACTTTGAGAATCACTTTTATTTTAGTCAAAATATTAGAGACTAATTTGACATACAAACCAAACATTGGGTATCAAAAATGTGCATTGATGCAGTTAAAACTAGGGCTGCAAACAAATCGAACTGCTTGCGAGCTGATTGCAAACGGGTCGAGTCTGAGGTCGACTTGAGTTCGAACTCAAGTTCAAAAATATTAAATTCGTTAGCTCGCGAGTCGGATCGAACTCGATTATATATCTTTTTATTTTTTATTTTAATAGTAAAATTACATATATATCCCTAATATTTTATTATTTGTTAAGAAAAATTATTATTTTATTCATTTTTAAAAAATAAAATAATTATTTTTTATTTTTTAAGCTCGAACTTGATATTTTGAACTTGTCGAATTCGAGTTCGAGTTTTGTAAAATTATGTTGAAACTCGACTCAATTAAGCCGAAACTAGATTCAGGTTCAACTCGTTTGCATCCCTAGTTGAAACATAAGGGCAGTGATTCCAAAGTACAACTAGAGGGGTTCTCAGAATTGACCCGTAAAAGTGAAGCCCTTTTGGTAAATTTAAATTTCCACCACCAAAATTGTGATCATATCCATGATTCTGTCAGGTTCTGAGCTAGCACCGCCACAGTGGCTACGCCCACCACCGGAGAGTTAACAGAAAAGAGAGAGTTAAAGAGGGAGAGAGATAAAGGAGGGAAAGAAAGAGATAACCGTAAGAGGAAAGAATTGGGATTTGATGAAATCAGACAGAAAATATCCTAACTGATTCAGTTACAATCATTAGAGCGGTATTTATACATTTATGTCCTAACCGCCTTATTTACTAATACTGCCGCTTAAGTCGAACGACACCGTTCCATGTATCTGCGCCCTGAACATGTCAAACGCTGCACGATATGAATGAAACGACAATGGCCTAATTTCTGGGTTCCTGACAATTCCTCCCCCTTAAGCAAGCTTGTCCTCAAGCTTGGAAATCCGGAAACTGCCTGTCAATGAAATCTTTGTCTTCCCAAGAGGATTCTGATTCCGGCAGCTGATCCCACTTCACTAAATACTGGATGACTACCTGAGAGTCGCGTTTGGTAACTCTCCGTTTCAGTATCTTCTCAGGTTGAAGTAAGCATTGGTCAGACGAATCCCATGCAGGCAACATAGGATCAATACCTTGAGCATCACCAATCTTTTTTTTTAACAATGAGACATGGAACACTGGATGAATCCTAGCTCCCTCAGGCAACTGCAACTTGTAGGCCACCTCCCCCACCTTAGCAATGATCCGGAAAGGCCCATAATATTTTGCTGCGAGTTTTAGGTTCCTCCGAATAGCCACTGTTTGTTGTCTATACGGTTGCAATTTAAGGAACACCCAATCCCCCACTTGAAGTGTACGCTCAGACCTGTGTTTATCAGCAAAATATTTCATGCGACCTTGTGCCTTTGCCAAGTTCTCTTTGATGAGTGATATGACCTGGAGTCTCCTTTGCACCAGATTAGCTGCAGCTGGTACAATACTGTCATGGAAGGGTCCCAAGGGAATGTGGTTGGGCTTGTATCCATACAATGCCTCAAATGGAGTAATTTGTAAGCTGGTATGGAAGTTTGTATTGTACCAAAGCTCAGCTGTGGGTAACCAGTTACTCCACTGAGAGGGGTGCTCACTGCACATGCACCTGAGATAGGTTTCCAGACATTGGTTCACTCGCTCACTTTGGCCATCAGACTGGGGGTGGTAAGATGAGCTGTAGTGCAAGCCAACTCCCAACAGATGGAACAACTCCTGCCAGAAACGGCTAACAAAGATCCTATCCCTATCTGAAATCACAGACTCTGGTAACCCATGGAGTCTATAAATCTGGTCAAGGAAAACCTGAGCTATTTGCTGTGCTGTGAAAGGATGTGTGAGACGTATGAAGTGGCTGAACTTTGTTAGTCGATCCACCACTACCAGGATAGTGTCGAAGCCATGGGATAGGGGCAGCTGCTCAATGAAATCCATGGACACGTGGGACCATGCTTGTTGTGGGACTGGAATAGGTTGCAGAAGTCCAGGATAGGGAATGTTCTCATGCTTACTCCTCTGGCACACATCACAAGATCTGACAAAGGTGACAACATCCTGCTTGAGCCCCGGCCAGTAAAATAGAGTTTGTATTCTGTGTAAACACCCCCTTTGGCCAGAGTGCCCTCCTACAGCTGAGTCATGCAAGGCCTTGATTACTTTGATACGGACACCATTAGCAGAACCCACATAGAGTTTATCCTTATACTTGAGGACTCCCCTATCCAAGTGATAATCTGAGACTGCGTTGGAATCCAGCAGGAGTTGAGCTATCCTCTGCTGAGCTTCGTTATCCCCCTCATAACTTGCAACTAACTCCTGCATCCAGGCTGGTTGCACTGAAGAAATAACACACATGGTATGACTCCCGGCCCTGTCCTCGAGGGGGTCTTTAAACCTCCTTCTTGACAAAGCATCTACCACTCCATTGTCAACTCCTTTTTTGTACTGGATTTCGTAGTCTAACCCAAGTAATTTTGTGAGCCACTTATGTTGCAGAGGGTGAGTGAGCTTCTGCTCCAGCAGATGTTTGAGAGCTTGGTGGTCAGTTTTGATGACAAAGTGATGGCCCACCAAGTAGTGTTTCCACTTGGTCACAGCTAGCACCAAAGCGAATAACTCTTTCTCATAAACAGACAACCCCAAGTTCTGACTAGATAGAGCTTTGCTGAGGAATGCTATAGGATGACCCTGTTGCATCAGCACTGCTCCCATCCCTACTCCACAAGCATCAGTCTCTATGACAAAAGGGATTTCAAAGTCTGGCATACTCAGTACTGGAGCTGTGGTCATGGCTCTCTTGAGGTCTTCAAAAGCCATCTGAGCATGATGGTTCCACCCAAAACTCTCCTTCTTCAATAGTTGAGTTAAAGGTTTGCAGATCACCCCATACCCTCTTATAAATCTTCTGTAGTACCTAGTCAGCCCCAAGAAGCCCCTGAGTTCCTTAACTGAACTGGGAGTGGGCCAAGACAATATGCATTCCACCTTATCTGGATCCATGCTGACCCCAGCGTCAGAAATCACATGCCCCAAGTATTCCATGGATGTTTGTGCAAAAGAACACTTTGACTTCTTGCAGTATAACTGATTATCAGCCAAGACCTGGAGTACGACTTGCAGGTGTTGTGCATGTGACTCCAAAGTGGGACTATAGACTAAGATATCGTCAAAAAACACTAACACAAACTTCCTCAGGAATGGTTGAAAAATCCTATTCATCAAAGCCTGAAATGTGGCTGGAGCATTTGTTAGGCCAAAAGGCATTACTAAAAATTCAAAGTGCCCGTGGTGCGTCTGGAAAGCCGTCTTATGAGTGTCTGCCACCTTGACCCTCAACTGATGGTACGCAGCCCTGACGTCCAACTTGGACATGTACTTGGTCCCATGTAACTCATCTAGCAATTCATCAATATTAGGAATGGGAAACCTATCCTTGACAGTCACCTCATTCAACTTCCTGTAATCTATACATAGTCTCCAGGTATTATCCTTCTTTTTTACCAACAAAACAGGTGAAGCAAAAGGACTGGTGCTGTGCTTAACAATTCCATTCGTGAGCATTTCTGCAACCTGCTTCTCAATTTCAGCTTTGTGGGAATGGGGGTACCTGTATGGCTTGAGTTTAAATGGTTCTGCCCCTGGTTTGAGAATGATTTGGTGATCCAGCTCCTTTTCTGGAGGCAGTCCTATTGGAGTAGCAAATATCTGTGGAAACTGCTGCAGGACCTGTTCCACCAACTCTGGAATGTCTCCCTGAGGGTCCTTGGTGGAGTTCGCCTGCAAGTGTGCACAGCTCTTTTTTTTTTCCTGGATGAAAGACCTGAGATCCCTTCCTCTCACAAGTTCCATTGTTGGTTGATTGATGAATCCCTGGAGATGAAGTAATTGCCCTCTATCACTGAGTGCGATGCTGAGGGTATGAAAATCAAAGGTGATGGGACTGAACTGACACATCCAATCAACCCCCAGGATGATATCCCAATTGCCTAGCTCCATTATCTTCATATCAAAATGAAACTGGTAGTCTTGTATCCTCCAAGCTACCTTAGGACATGCTGCCCTACTGGTGATGTCTGTTCCATTAGCCAAGGTCACAGTGAAAGGATTTACAAATTGGTAAGGTAGATGCAACAAGGTAACGAGCCTGTGGTTGATGAAACTGTCTGAACTCCCTGTGTCCACCAGTATTTTGATTGGTAGGCCTCCTATACTGCCAATGAGCAAAATGGACTTCCTTTGTATGGCACCAGACAAGGCATTCAAGGATACCTCAGCCGTTTCTCCAACTCTACCAGTAACCTCATCCTGTTCCCCCACTGCATCCTCAAAATCAGTCTCCTCCTCTTCCTCAACACTAAGGCAATTCAGACCTCTTCCCTTACACTGATGCCCAAACCCAAACTTCTCCCCACACCTGTAGCATAGGTTGTTTTTACGCCTGTACTGCCGCTCCTCTGTTGAAAGTCTTCCCACCTCTTTGTGTGCAATCTCAGTCCTCCTAGTATTGGATGTTATTGCAGGCAGCTTGTAAGAACTGGGTAGGTTCTGTCCACCCATTTGGCCCTTATAAATCCCAAACTTAGGTTCCAATGCAACCTTGCTAGAATTTCTAGTCTGTTTACCTTGCACCTCCAATGTGTACTCCTGCAATTCTGCTACCTCAAATGCTTTGGTCAATGTCTGCGGTTTGAACATCTTAACCATGGGCTTAATCTCTTCCTTCAACCCACTGATAAAGCTGGAAAGAAAATAGGACTCATCTAGTTTGGGATTCTTGGTCAGCATCAAAGTTTTTAATTCCTCGAACTTCTCCTCATATTCCTCCACTGTCCCCACCTGTTGCAACTTGTTAAATTCTTCCACTATGTCGAGTGATCCCTTTCCCGAGAATCGCTCACATAACAAATCACAAAATTCTTCCCAATTCAGTCCAGGTTTGGCTAATTTTATCCCTTGGAACCAGTTGTCTGCTTTGCCCTCTAAGAACATTTCCACTAGGTCTACCCTCTGGCTAGCAGGTATCCGGTAATTCAGAAAATACTTATGACACTTCCTAAGCCATTCCCTGGGGTTTCCTGCTGAGAACAAAGGCAATTCTAGCCTAGGCAGATTGGGAATAGACATCCTACCTCTGGACTCTTGCTGATGGCCAGCTACTTCCGTTTGAGCCGCTAGTCTGAAATGCGATGGTGGTGTGGGCAGGAGAGGCTCAGAAGATCCTCCTTTGTTCTCCTGGACTCCTTTGTCTTTCAGCATCACCTTCATTAATGCGCTGAACCTTTGCTCCAACTTGCAGAATTTCTGGTCCAGATTGCTCACCACCGCCTCAACTCGTGAGTTGCTCTTCTCCACTTCTTCCTGGAGTTTTTGCCGTAGTTCATTCTGCCCGGCATTGTGCAGAGCGGCCATGGTCTCTGCCAATTCATGGAGCTTACTCTCCTGCTTCTTCAGTTGATCTTCCAAGGACTTGTATCTCGTGCTTTCCGCCATGGCAGACCTTCCTCCTTAGCAGCCAAGGACCGGCTGCTCTGATACCAACTGTCAGGTTCTGAGCTAGCACCGCCACAGTGGCTACGCCCACCACCGGAGAGTTAACAGAAAAGAGAGAGTTAAAGAGGGAGAGAGATAAAGGAGGGAAAGAAAGAGATAACCGTAAGAGGAAAGAATTGGGATTTGATGAAATCAGACAGAAAATATCCTAACTGATTCAGTTACAATCATTAGAGGGGTATTTATACATTTATGTCCTAACCGCCTTATTTACTAATACTGCCGCTTAAGTCGAACGACACCGTTCCATGTATCTGCGCCCTGAACATGTCAAACGCTGCACGATATGAATGAAACGACAATGGCCTAATTTCTGGGTTCCTAACAGATTCCAATCTGCAATCATAGAGAGCCCCCCTTGACCTGCTTCGGTAACAAAATGCAGAACGAATACACAGTCACAATGTGGGAGTGTTTGGATACCCAAATTATCTCAAATAATATTTCGCTTGCATCATAAACACATTTTCCAACCTACCTTTTTATATTCTCAATCACCTTTTTATCTCACATACATCACATCACAAAAAGTGTTACAGTAATTATTCCAAATAATATTTCAAATAATACACTATCCAAACAAACCTATTTCTTGGGACGGATCAAATTGGGCCTTGCAAGTTTTTGGATCATGACCCCCTCCCTAAGATTGTTAGCTTTATCAAACAAATTATACAGTGAATACCTCTTCTTCTTCTTTTTTTTTTAAAAAAAATTTACATAGTGGAACCTTGACATGTGAACCACATGGGAATAATATTATGGCTGCATCTCTAACCACTTTACTCCAAGTTACATCATATCTTTAGTCAGAAACAAGATAGACAAAAAGAAAGAAAAAAGGGCAAAAGCGATAAGAATGAGAATCACTTAAACAGAGAGTAAGAATATTGTTAATTTCATTTTTGGCCAAAGAATGTTTTATGCATCTATAAATGCAAGTACTAGTCTTAATAGAATGACTATATTAGTTTCACTTTCTCTGTTGCAAAAGATTACGGCTAAAGGATGACGAAAACTTCAGGTTAGTCTGAAAATTGTATTTTTTTTCCCTGGTTCCCATATTTAATTGTACATATGTGCTCATTTACACTATTTAATTGACTTATTGTTAGTACAAAAGCCATGCTGTTATTCATTTCTTCCTTTTTTTTTCCCAATTTCATTGGAATTGTAGGAAATAGCCAAAATGCAAAATCTTATAAGGCTCTCAATGATGATCCTTTTGCTCATAATTTTGAGCATTATATAGCAGCAGTTGTAATAGTCAATAAATGACTCTATATATATATATTTTTTCAAATAACCACTTCTAATATTCAAGCAATGAATCCTATTCATAAGCTTGATCTATGGTTTCACACGTGGCCATTGTAACATCAGCAAAGTCATATAGTATAAGTGACATCTTCAAATTACATTATCTAAATCCATTATAGCTTGACTTTCTCAACAATATGTCATAGACCATTATAGGTAACACTTTATCATTCAAATTTCCCGAATTGGATTTTGTGTGGTGGAGATTGAAGATGGAAGAAATCTTGAAAATGTGATAAGCCATGCAGATGAACAATGTTATCATGGTCTGTTACGTTGTAATATTTACAAGCATTGGTTTAGTGTATATATAGTGCCTTGTACAATAATACTAAACAATATTTTTAGACCCGAATCAGTGGATGAATCAAATGAGCTTTTAGTTTGCGGTTCAACCAGTTTAAGTGATTGAGTCAAATATACAGCTTTTTATTCATTTTAGAATTAGAAAATCTGAATAATACTATGAAAAAAAATTTTCTAGTAACTAACTGGCTCAACCATGTAAGCTTTATCAGTTTTGACCAATTTGGATGGTTTTTGACGGGTTATTTATTTTTCATTGTACTCTAATATAAAATTGGAGAAAGTTTTATGGCCGGTTTCCCTTTTCAACCGGTTGAACCAGCCAAATGGATACGGTCTGGCACTGGCAATTTTTGACTCCCAATCCGTTACGCTTTGAAGCCTTGCTCCCTCCACAGGCTGGCGGGTGAGACCACAGACTGGGTCCTCGTAAATGGTTACATTTTGAGCCATCAATATTGCTACAAAGGCGCCTTCACTATTAGTTTGATGTTGTGTCCAATGAGCAGTGGAAAGGACTATCAGTTAATCTCACAGCTCTTTCTGAATCAATTGGGAGAGCAAAAATGGCAATAGAAACTTCAGTATTCTCCAGACCTGCTGTGTTTCTTGAATTCTCAATGTCCCAAATCTCCAAAATAAGGAAGAAATTTGATGGGATTTTAAGTACATTAATCAGTTAAACAAGTTGAGGAGAAATGCCTTTATGTCATGAAGGATTTAGAAGGAAATTGATTATTGGTTGTGGGGTTTTAGCTTTAATTTCCTGCTTGCTTTCTGAATCCCAAGTTATGGTAGCTAGGTAAGCTTCTCAATTAACTACTTTTTTATTTTCTAAGCTGTTTTTTTGTGTTTTGTGATTTTTGTTCTAACTTCCAACACAGAATCATACCCTTCTTTCCAAGTGACAGGTGCCGAACCTGTACAATAATAAATACCTACTCGAGAAAAATACAGATTTTGTATATAGCGGTGAGTAGGGTCGAATCCACAGGGACTGGGGATAATTTGTTTCTTCTAGAGTCCAAAGTATGGGGGATTTTGGATTAAATGCTAACTAAATAAATTAACTGCAGAAAATAATTAATTAAAAGAAATGATTGGGGAAACTCTAGCCAAGGGTACACATCAGAAATGGTTCATGCACTGATCATTGATGCAGAAATAATTCCAACATTTAGCAATAGATTAGTTATAGTTGTCATGCACGCGATAAACAACCAACCCTTCCTTAATTTCTCGATAGCTAAGGTACGACCGTTAGCTATTTCTCTAACCCAAAAATAACCCTAGGTACGACCGTAGGATTTAATTTCTAGATTGCATTAATAATTAGAAAGGCCAAATCCTAACCAACAAACACGCTACGAGGGTTTGTTTAAATTAGATCATATGCTCCCCTGACATAAACCCAATTACGCCAGTTGCTACTGAGGTAGAGATAACGAACAATTACGGATTCAATTACCCCTATTTAGCAAAAATAGCCTATATGAATAATTAATTATTGCGCACTAATCAATCATACACAAGGCCATAGCAATTAAAATCAAGGAATATATAAATACCAATAAATGAAGAAAATAATTAAAACAGATTCGATCTCACAGTACTTGTCGAACCAAATCGTCAGTTGTCCCCTTGACTAGAAAAGCTTAACCACGCCTCATGAGAAAATCTCCCCGTTGGGAAATATTGTCGAATACCTGGCGTGTGTCAGAGGCCAGTCCAAAGAAAGAAAACTAGAACTAAACTAAAAAAACTAAAACTAAAGCCCTAGATATCTTTTGCTTCTGTACGTTGTCCCCTTTTAAAGGAACAAAAGAAAGATGACTAAAAGCTATCTAGGTGGTCCCCACACATGTGGACAAAGCCTCCCAAGTACTTCTTGTTCCAAGTCTCGTTACTTTCTTTGAAGCCCAAATGACCAAATGCCTTTCACTAGCTTGTGGTCCCCCACCAATTCAAGGGCCCAAGGATTGAAGCCCTTAGAAGTCTCCATATTTTTCACAAAGTCCCTTCTTTTTGGTAGTTTTCTGCTTCATTCCTGAAATTGATTCCAAATACCAAATATGAGTAAATATCAGCAATTAACACAATATTTGTCAGGGATAGAAGGGAAAATTAATAATAAAAATACTAACAAATTATACCCTATCAATTCCCCCCACACCTGAATCATGCTTGCCCTCAAGCATGAGAACAACAATTGAACACCGAAATTTAATAATGGCTATTGCTCCAAATACAGTATTGCCAAGATACCCAGAAAAACATATATCAAGCTTCACAAGTTAAGATCCAAGAAAAATCACCCCGGTTAGCTTCCCAACCACCAACTCCTCCAATTTAAAGCAAACTAATCTAAGAAAAAGGAATGGTTGCTCACATTTATCAGCAAATGGTCCAACTATTAACCAAAATCTCGACATTAAGATCACAAACCGGCAAGCTGACTTATTCACATACTAACACAATCTTTATTTTATTTTTTCCCCTTTTTTTTGTTTTTTTCTTTTTGAGTAACAAAAGACTTAGTCTATAGCCCTTAGAGCCTTTTGACGCGAACTCCAACATTTGACAGATGGAGGAGCCCGGTTACTCAGCTCTAATTGCTACGGGACCACGCACTCATAGTAACTACTACCTTTTGACGCGAGAATCGACACTTTAGGTGAAGATCCCCGGTTACTCAGTAGTAACAACTAGTGGAGTACAGTCACCTCTTATTTATGATAACATACCACAATAACTAGAAAATATCACAAAAATAACAGCAGCCAGCCTCAAATTTCCAAACATGGAGAACTAAAATTAATAATTGGACCAATTCACATGAAAAATGCCAACAATCATTCCCTATGCCTAGAAAAGTTAACCAAAAATTAGAAAATTCAAGCAATTACCGATATTCACCAGAGAGATGTTCATGAACTCAACCACATTAATTTAATACCCTTTTATTAATAAAACTTGGCAATAGCATAATTAGAGGCAACAATCCAGCATCAAAACTTGGTATTCATTTAAGGACTGACCACTAGAAAGAAAAATAAAATAAAATAAATGAAAAATAGGCAAAAACTAACTAAAAATAAAGGAAAAGCCCCTAGAAACTAAAAACAAAAATACTAGCACCCCAACTGATCTCCCCCCCACACCTAATTCACACATTACCCTCAATGTGATAATGTAAAAGCAGAAGGAAGGAGAAGGGCAACGGTACTTCCCTGAAATCATCAAAATAGGGACGGAGTCACAGCGGCGGTTGAGGTGGAAATTGAGGTGCAGGACCCGTATGGTACATAAACACTCCAACAATGATGTGGGTCGAGGGGTCCTAGACAATTCAATAACAACTACAGCCACCAATAAGGACAATAAGCAAGTCAATATCCACCAATGTGTCTCACTCGACAAATGTCCCACCGGTCAATTTCTCCCAACAATAGCAAATCGTTCCCAACAAGTCAATGAAAATCAACCAATGGCAATAACCAAACAAGGGACACAGGTGCCGCGAGAGTCAATAGACAAACCCAACAGTTATCCCACTAACGGCACAACAGAAATTCCAAGCAAAGTAGCACTTCGTCACAGCCCAAAATATTCCAACATATCACGTCAATGGACTCAATACGGAAATCAGCAAAATAGGACTCAAGTGATACCAAAAATGACCCCAACAAAGCAGTGAATTCAAGCAATTCGAGCAAGTGAAACTCAACAAATGTCACCAATTGGACAGTCAATTACCCACGTCAAACGCTCAAAAGTAGCACTTGAGCCACGGAACTAGCAATTCCAGCAGTAACCAAATAGAAATTGAGAATTAATAATTTTAAGCAACACTGCAACCAGTACCACTGGTGCTCAGACAGGAAAGTATTAAATCAACGACAGCAACTCAACCACGAGAACTTAAACTTTAAAATAAGCAAGTAGCTTCAAATAGCCGCAACAACGATAGGCAAAAGATCTCAACCAGTACCACTGGTGAGTCGCAGGGAAAAATTAATCAACCAGCCAACAATGCAATGAATAGCAGAAAATTTCCCCACTATGGCAGCAATTCAACCCAATTCTGTCCAAATTGACCCTAGCAATTGCCCCCTTGAAACGGAGGAGAGCAGACATGAACTACGGCTGCGGAGGGAAAGGTGGGCGGAAACCCACATGATGGAGATCAGAGGGCAGGGTGGAGGCAAGGAAATGGGATTCCAAAGAGGTCAACAAACAGCCAACAAAGCAAATGACAACTAAATACAGCTTCCAATCACAGACAAGTGCAGAAACGGCCGATGAACACACCCCCAAGAATTAATTAAACCTGTCAGCAGCAAAATTTTCCCCAAATACCACAAATTCAACCCAAAAATCAATTAATTAGGTAAGCACAACAAATTTTCCCAAAAATTAATTAAACAGGTAGTCAGAGTAAAAACATCCCCCAAATATCACCGGTCGAGCACAAAATTTCACAAATAGACCACAATGAACCACAGATATATTACAGCACCCAAATAGCACAAAATCTCTGTCCTCAGCTAGCAAATTAAAAGAAATCTGGCCTCAACTAAGAAATTAAAATCTGGCATCAGCTAATAAAAGCAAGTAATCTGGCCTCAACTAATTAATGACAGAAAATTAAATAAGAAGTCACCGGAGTGTTTGACTGGCCGTGGGTGAAATGGAGAGCAGGGTAGGACCTAGTACGCGCGTGTGTCGCACGCACTCTGGCAAGCACGCGGAGGCTGAGTTGCTGCTCTGCCACTCTTGTTGCGCGAGGAGGCTCGGCTGGAGGCGCGAACTGCTGGGCTTGGTCCCCTGAGGAGCTGGATCTGCGCACGGTGGAGTCGCGCAGGAAGCTGTTGATGGCTGCTGGTCCGTGCGGCGCGCGGCGTGCTGTGCGCTTGGCTGCTGGGCGCTCAGGAGGCGAGCTGCTGGCACGGGGAGTGCGAGCTGCGCTCGCGCGAGGCTGGGCGCTGGGGTGCAGGCGGCGTGCTGGAGGGGGTTGAGCTGAGCTGGAGGACAGAGTGGTGGCTTGCAGGCTGGTAGAGGTGGGCAGCCGCGCGAGGAGAGAGAGAGATGGGGTGTTGGCGGCGCGCGACTGGGGACGCACTGAAGCAGGCGGCGGCGTGTGAAAAGTGGCGACCCGGTGGACTGCAGCAGCGGCGGCTGAGGTTGACTGCACGGCGGTGGTCGTGGGCTGTGGGAGGAAGCGCAGGTGGGGATGGCGCAACGGGCTCGCAGGGGAGAGGGCTACGCGCGAGGGCTGCAGCGTGCGGCTGATGAAGGAATAGAAGGAAAAGAGGAAACAGGGGAGTGGTGGAGAAGAAGAAGAAAAAGAAAGAAAGAAAGAAAGAAGAAGAAAAGAAAGAAAAAAAAATTTTTTTTCTTTTTTTTTTTGGGAATTTTTTTTTTTAAATTGAATTGAGATTGGAAAATCCGATTTTTGAATGCCAAAACTGAAAATGAAGAAGGAAATTACTTTTATTTAAAGAAAGAGAAAAAAAAAATTTTTAAAGTGAACAATATATTTCCTTTGTTTTTGGGTCGTCAAACATGGCGTGGGCACGCCAAGATTAGAGAGCATCCACTGACTTCGAGAGTTACCTTACGCACTTTAACGCGTGCCCTCCTCGCGTGGGCACGCCAAGATTACCTATCCTGATCAGAGTTAGAAAACATCAAGAGTGACTAGTACCCACGTGAGAAACGACATAATTAAATAATTAAGCACTAAAACAATAAAATTAACAATTGGGTTGCCTCCCAAAAAGCGCCTTTCTTTAATGTCTTTGGCTAGACATTATCATGTTTTGCTCATGGAGGATAAAATCTTGTGGCTCGTTTCAATGCTTCATCTTCAATGTGATCCTGGTAACCCTCATAGATGGAGTGATCTTTGAACACACGAGCTACGGTCTTCCATGGACTAGTTGATGGCGTCAAGTAATCAAGCATTGATCGCAAATCTTCATCCACTCCTCCATCAAGAGCCTTCGACGGTTCAAGATATTTGACCATAGCTACTCTTAACTCATTCCTGCCATGAGACTCAAGAACTTCCGGTATAACAAAATCAATCTCATTAACAGAAATCATAGAGTAAGAGTTAAGAAAATGCGGGTTAGGGAATGGAGGTGGTGTCACCACATTTGATGATTCTTCACTGGATTCTTTCACATGAATGGGTTGCGGTTGGGGTTCCATTTCTTCCTTTTCGGCTTCTTTTTCAACTGCATCTGTACATCTCTCTTCTTGAAAATCTTGCAGCTCCTCATCACTAGTCAGGCAAATTGCACTCTCATTTTCTTCAAAATCAACAATGGTTTTCGAGGG
Organism: Coffea eugenioides; assembly: GCF_003713205.1. Lineage (NCBI taxonomy): Eukaryota > Viridiplantae > Streptophyta > Magnoliopsida > Gentianales > Rubiaceae > Coffea > Coffea eugenioides. The sequence goes on from NC_040041.1 coordinate 12,408,389, forward strand.
CAATTCTTCAAATTGAGAAGCCAATCGATTTATTCTGGATGTCAATAGACACATTTGATCTTCCAGATTACTCATTGCCTCCTTCATCATCTCATTTCTCCTTTGTGTCTCCTGTTGGAATTGATATGTATTAATAGCTATTGATTCAACTATTTCTTCAAGAGACATACCTGACATAGATGATGATTCTTGAGACTCATACTGCTGAAAATTCATTGGCCCCGTAGTATAATTATAATCGGAGTTATCCCACCATTCTTGATCATACCCGTTTGGATTAGGGTTATACTACGTTTGAGACCAGGGTGAAAAATCTCCATAATTATTGAGGAAAGACACTCAGATTATCTTGATATTCGGGGCACATACCGGTTGAATGATCCCTGGCATAACAAATTTTACAGGTTGCAGCAGCCATTCTTTCTCTAATAGAGTTTAGTGCCTCTGAATATGCAAACTTAGCAAAAAAACTAGTCTCATCGCCTTCCCTGAAAACAAGATCCAGACTATCACCAAAATATGGAGTGTTAGAAGCCATAAACTATATAAAAAAAATATGAGAAAAATAAAAAAAATAAAAATAAAAACAAAATGAACTCAAAAAGAAACAAATTAATCTGACACCAGTCCCCGGCAACGGCGCCAAAAATTGACAGGTGCCGAACCTGTGCAATAATAAAAACCTGCTCAACTAAAGTTAATTTCTGTAGATAGTGGTCAGCAGGGTCGAATCCACAGGGACTGGGGATAATTCGTTTCTTCTAGAGTCCAAAGTATGGGGGGTTTTTGGATTAAATACTAACTAAATAAATTAACTGCAGGAAATAATTGACTAAGAGAAATAATTAAGAGAAAACTCTAGCCAAGGGTACACTTCAGAAATGGTTCAGGCACTGATCATTGATGCAGAAATAATTCCAACATTTAGCAATAGATTAGTTATAGTTGTCATGCACGCGATAAACAACCAACCCTTCCTTAATTTCTCGATAGCTAAGGTACGACCGTTAGCTATTTCTCTAACCCAAAAATAACCCTAGGTACGACCGTAGGATTTAATTTCTAGATTGCATTAATAATTAGAAAGACTCAATCCTAACCAACAAACACGCTACGAGGGTTTGTTTAAATTAGATCATATGCTCCCCTGACATAAACCCAATTACGCCAGTTGCTACTGAGGTAGAGATAACGAACAATTACGGATTCAATTACCCCTATTTAGCAAAAATAGCCTATATGAATAATTAATTATTGCGCACTAATCAATCATACACAAGGCCATAGCAATTAAAATCAAGGAACATATAAATACCAATAAATGAATAAAATAATTAAAACAGATTCGATCTCACAGTAATTGTCGAACCAAATCGTCAGTTGTCCCCTTGACTAGAAGAGCTTAACCACGCCTCATGAGAAAATCTCCCCGTTGGGGAATATTGTCGAATACCTGGCGTGTGTCAGAGGCCAGTCCAAAGAAAGAAAACTAGAACTAAACTAAAAAACTAAAACTAAAGCCCTAGATATCTTTTTCTTCTGTACGTTGTCCCCTTTTAAAGCAACAAAAGAAAGATGACTAAAAGCTATCTAGGTGGTCCCCACACATGTGGACAAAGCTTCCCAAGTACTTCTTGTTCCAAGTCTCTCTACGTTGCTTTCTTTGAAGCCCAAATGACCAAATGCCTTTCACTGGCTTGTGGTCCCCCACCAATTCAAGGGTCCAAGGATTGAAGCCCTTAGAAGTCTCCATATTTTTCACAAAGTCCCTCCTTTTTGGTAGTTTTCTGCTTCATTCCTGCAAAGTTTGAGCTTTATTCGGCCCTTTTACAGAGACTTTCTTTCTCAAGCTAATAAGCTGAAATGCACTTCAAACTCTGAACCAACTTTGGATCATCAAAATCAGCATTTTTCCGATATGGATTTTCTCTTCTATCTCCTATTCTTTCAGGGATTCTGTTAAAGTCTTCATCTTTCAGCACAATCAGTGCTAGATCTGCCACAGAGAACAGCATTAATGATATCACAGTGACGGTAAAGTGTGAATTCCTTGTTAGCGCAAATTCTGCTTTCTTTTCGTGGATTTTGTACTAAAATTTGTGTGTTATTTGCAGTAGTGTAATGTTAATAAAGGACTTTGGATTATATTTCTAATCATGATTTAACTGAAAGAGAGAGCCGTTCTTGATTGGAATGTGCTTAATTTGGGGGTTCTAGTGAGAACGGAGTATGTAAGTTTTATTTATTTATTTTTTAAATCCAGAAACAAACATTAGACTTGAGCTTTTTAAACTATGGTGCAAAGGTGAAATGGCCGAAAATTGTGATCATTTGTGTCAAATCAAGACGAGTCTCTCTTCCACCTTGGTTGGTTGCATTCCATTTCTGATAAATTGATTTATATGGATATAGATAAACAACTCAAATCTATAAATATAATTTATTTAAATGGTCATCCATATCTATTTAAACTTGTTTATTAGGATGGATAAGTGGATATGGATTCAAATTGCCATTTCTAATTGTTGATGACTAAATTCCATAAAAAAAAATTGGAAAAAAATCCTTCAATTATCCTAAATTGTTTCAAATTGGATATTTGGGGATTAGAATTGCGTTTGTTGATATTTTAAGGACTAAAACTCCACACGGATAAAAATGCTATTTTCTTGCCTAAATTTCCAAAAACTCGAGCTAATTTCGAGCTCGAGTTCGAACTAGAAATCGAGCTAAATTCGAGCGAAATGCGAGCCAGAAAATCGAGCTGCTCGCGAGCCATAATTCGAGCTAAGCTCGCGAGTCATAAGCGAGTCGATCTCGAACTTGCCTTTTCTTAAATCGAGCCGAGCTCGAGCTTCATTTTACGAGCTCGACGAGCTCGAGCTCGAACTCGAGCTTGCATATAAATTAGTCTAACTCGACTCGATAATTTTAAAACTCGACTCGGCTCGACTCGTTTGCACCCCTAGTTACAACACAAGATTTGTTGAAGAAATCAATTACTATGTAATATCCCAAGTCCCTTGAATTGAGGCTTTTGAGGAAGATATAGGAACTTTGGGGTTGATAGTTGAAATTAAGCTAGATAAATTTTGGAGGTTTAGGGTGCAAATGGGAATGATGTTGATTTGAATTGGGCAGCAAAGGGAGTCAAATAATATAGCTCATGTTTTGCACATTATACTAGAACTGGTACTTGTCTTGATTCTCCTTGGAATGCACCACGTAATTTTGTCAAACAAATCGTACTGGATGATTTCTAATAATTATGTAACAAAATTGCCTTTTTTCTATCAAAACAAGGAATGGTAAGATTGAAACCCATTCCTAGGTCTCATACCTCTTTGCAAAACAGTTCCTCAGCGTATCATCTGACAGTGCTCTCATGCAATAATGCCTCTGGAGATCCATCTCTTTTTTCTTCTTTTTTTTTGGGTTCTAATGAGATCCATCTTACTTGTAAATCCTCTTAGTTGTTAATTTCTCAGCTATGTAGCAATTCAGGGATCCCAGTGTTAAACTTATTTTCTTATATGAGTGACCATGATTAATTAAATCTTTGTCAGTTAAATAAAAACTTGTAAAACCCACCATGTGATTTATTCAGCTAGGGCTTAGGTCTCTCTCTCCTTTCTAATTTTCTCTCCTTTCTCTAACTGGCTCCAATTTCTTTTTACTATTCAAATTTACAGTCTCCATGGCTTCTCCATAGGACTATAACTTTTACCTCTTTTCTCCGGTTTGCAATCTCCATGGCTCCATAGAAACCAAAGGCGATTCTCAATCTCCTTTTTCTTTCTTGCGGTTGTTAATTTTATATTTCTTGTGTGCTAATTAATTTTCTGGGATTATTCTTTTTCTTGTTTTTCACGGCTGAGGTTAACGTTTTTCTATCAACTCTGCGATATTGCTCTTTTTTTTTCTATTTCATTTTTTATTTGTTGATTTTCATTTTTGTTTTCCTGATGTATGTTGGACAGGCAAATAGATTTGATATGAGGTTGAAACCACTTTCTCACTTATTTTGCTGAAACTATCTTTCTTTTTTTTTTTGCTGAAACTTTCTTTCTGATTTTTCATTTTTGGCTGAAAGTATCTTTGTGAAAACAATGAAACAATTATGGTATTGAGCCCTTCCTTGCGCAATTAACTCATCTGACATTTTTTGTGGAAGTGTTAAAACTTCCAAAGCAAAATAATGTGCTTTTGTTGTTTGAAGCCAAAGTGAACGGGCGGACAAATCTCATTCTTGTTTTTTGTCTTGATCCTAATGCTTGGCTCCATCGGCTCATAGACAGTAAATGTCTCGACCCTTTTATTTTATGATTCTTATATCTTTTTTTTTTATCAAAACGGCAACATTTCATTTATAGACTAACTCAGATTACATTTTTTGGAGCAACTGCCCCTACAATCTGCTTGTACCAACTCAAGCAACCAAACTGGGAAGTCTGACTTCCATTCAGCAGTTTCCTTCAAATTTGTAGCAAATTTAGCTACCTGATGACTAACAGAGTTGCTTCTCCTTCTAGTGAAGGAAAAGCAACATTCATAAAAACTGGACTTCAGCTTTTCTATATCTGATAGCACAGTTGCAATATCTACATCATTTTCTCCACTATTTATCCTATCAATAACTTGCTTACAATCTGTCTCAAACTCTACCCTTCTCCACCCTTGACGTTTGGCCACAAGCATGGCTGCTCTTAGAGCCAACGCCTCCTCCATTTTTGGATTTGAACAGCTTATGCCTGGCACTGCCCAAGCTCCCACCAACTCCTTCTGCCAAGACCTCGCAACCAGTCCCCATCCAGCTCTATCCTTGTTCTGATGAACAGCTGCATCAGAGTTAATCTTGACCCATGCCTCCCTTGGTTCTTTCCATTCACTCTGCTCCTCCTTCCCCACCCTACTACCTCTAATTGGTTCCCCCTCTTTCAGCTGAGCATCCTGATACTCCCTCCATTCCCCAACAGCTTTCTGGACAACTGTCATAGGGTCCCTAGCCTTAGCTTCAAACTGCCTCGCATTCCTAGACTTCCATATCTGCCATAACAGATTTATTGTCAAGGCAATCCTCTCCTGTCCCTTCTCCTTATGCACTGCATCTTTCAACTCCTCCCACCAGTGCCAGAACTTATCTCTATGATTCACCAGACCCTCCCAGCTTACTGGTGCCACATCCCAAATAGCCTTCGCATGGTCACAAAAAAACAGCAGATGTTCAACAGTCTCTGGATGCTCCCCACAACACCTGCACATATGATCCCCCTTAGCACACCTTGCCTTTATGCTTGCATTCACTGGCAGGATATTTTGTAAGCATTTTCAAATGAAATGCTTCAACTTTTGCTTCAAATTCAACCCCCACAGAAAGCTCCAGCTCTGAGCTGAACACTTCCTGTTGCTGCTTGACTCAGCATTACTCCTGTCATAAGCCACTTCCTTCCTAATGCTTTTTGCCAGCTTATAACCTGACTTAACTGTATATTCACCCGTACAAGATTTACTCCAATATATCCTATCTTTCATATTACATACACTCAGAGGTATCCTCACTATGTCCTTCCCTTCAGTTTCCATTCTTGTTTATTATCTAGATTAGGATGAAGATGGAGGATGAAGAAGGCAAGGAAGAAAGCTCATGTGACAAGGGTTGTATTCCTTCCAAACTCTTTATCTTTTGTATTTGATTCCAAGTTTAGTTAATATACAAGTTCTGGATTTTGTGTTCATTATGTGTTTCTAAAGTTTATGCCTTGGGTTTGGTTGAACTTTCTATAATTGTTAGTGTTTATTATTTGGTTATTTGATTGCTATGATTTGAGCAAGTTATTTAGCACTTTGGCTTCTTAAATCATGATTAATCTGGTACCATTGATTGTGATTATCTAAGGTGTTGTTTCTGCAATGGAAATTGAGATTTAACACTAGTTCAAGAAGTGCTAAACATAGGGAGTACACTCACGAAAGTAGAGGTGCACTTATGTGGTTTTTAGTGATTCATTTCATGTAATTTCATTGAAGAAATGAACTTGTAGCTAATTTCATAACCATGAGAATAGGTATGGATTAGTTATAAGTATAATTGATTCACTACGAAAGTAGGATTCAAATGCATAAGGAAATTACACCATAATTAGCCTAGATGTAGTACTCAATGATCCAAATATAGCACTTGCATGAGTAGTTAGGGATACCACAACCTAAGGAGCTTTCATTTGTTAATTTCTTGTATAAGTGCAGTAGGTTAAATTTCTTATTATTAATTGATAGTCTAAATAATAGAGAAGCTTTAGTAATACCGGTAATTGTTCACTCTTCCCTGTGGGATCGACCCGATATATACCCTAAACTACTAGTTGATCTGTATACTTGCAGTGAACGGGTGTAATTCGGTATTTTTTAGCTTGCACGTATGTAAAATACCCGTCAGTTAGTGTTTATTATTTGGTTATTTGATCCTATTATTTGAGCAAGTTATTTAGCACTTTAGTTCTTTAAATCATGATTAATCTGGTACCATTAATTGTGATTATCTAAGGTATTGTTTCTGCAATCAAAATTGAGATTTAACACTGGTTCAAGAAGTACTAAATATAGGGAGTACACTCATGAGAGTAGAGGTGCACCTATGTGGTTTTAGTGATTCATTTCATGTAATTTCACAGAAGAAATGAACTTGTAACTAATTTCATAATCATGAGAATAGGTATGGATTAGTTATAAGTATAGTTGATTCACTACGAAAGTAGGTTTCATATGCATAAGGAAATTACACCATAACTAGCCTAGATAGTAGTACTCAATGATCCAAATATAGCACTTGCTTGAGTAGTTAGGGATACCATAACCTAAGGAGTTTTCAATTGTTATTTTACATAAGTTCAGTAGATTTCATTTTTTATATTTCATTGATAGTTTAAATAATAGAGAGGCTTTAGTAACACCTGTAATTGTTCAATCTTCCTCGTGGGATGGATCCGATACATGCCCTAAACTACTAATTTGACATGTATACTTGCAGTGAAACGGGTGTAAATCGAATTTTTTTAACTTGTACGTATAGCAAAAGCCCGTCAATTGTATTGCACAATTGTTAACATTGTTTTATCTTAATGTTATCCCTATGACTTTCTAATCAACTATAATCTCAATTGTTATATTTCCATATCACTAGTATTAAGTGATGTGATTTGCTTGGAAATATGATTCCCAAATATAACAAATTTTGTATACAAAATTATTTCTAAAGTTGTCAACTTTTTCTTAAAATAATTTTATGCTTTTCATTTTTCTTGAATCAATTGTATTTGAAAATCAATTTTTAATTCAAAGATGGTCACATGTAAATCTAAAAAAAATTTCTAAAGGTTTTTTTTAACCTTTTCCCGACATTATTCGATATTGAAATGCTAACACTAGCTGGTGTCCTTATAGTTATCATATATATGCTTAAATCATAAAGACTATAATTTCTTATTTACAAAATAATGTTGTCAAAGTCATAAATAAAAATTCTATCTTTTCCTCTCATCACTAATAGTGCTTTCTAAATCCAAAACTTATTTTATATTTTGTGAAAAAGTACTAGTTTGAGTAAAATTATGTAATTACTCGTACATCTTGATAGTAATTATTAAGATTGCAAAAAATAAAATAAAATTTCAACACTCATAACCTTTGGTCCAAAAAAAAATATTAGTTCAACCATATAACTATACATGATAAACACGTTTATTGTTTTAGAATTTAAATCCTTGAACCTATAAGCATATTCAACCTACTAATTTTTGAATATAAATGTCAGTGTTCGTTTTTAATATAATAAGAAATACTTAGATTTGTAAAAATCAAAATTTCTTGTAAAAAAGGCAAACTAATTTTTTGTTCCAAGTGAAAAAATATCCATGATAGTCAAATTGCGATTGTTTTAAATTATTGCCGTGGAAGCATTAATTTTACTTATGTATATCTTCTCAAATTGCACTATATTCATTTTTTAAATCTAGTATTTGATGTTTTCTTCTAGAAGTTTAAAGGAATATTTTCTCCCAATTTACTTTTGAATAGTAGATGTAATTCTTTGTCCTTTTATTTTTCTTAACAATATCGAAGATACACAAATTTAAAATGCGATATATGCATTAGTGTATATCCATAATCGAGTGTTACATAATATTTTAGTATAGCTGGGAATATTTTAGTGCTGCAGAAAGGTTTGAAACTTTTTGTAAGATCTTGAAACCCCCTCTAACCAGACATTAGTTCTGTTGCATCTCTAAAAATTTGGTTAGCCTCAAACTCAGGAGGATAGATAAGATTCTTGAATAATTTGCATTCCCACATTGCCACACAATGAATATCCCTTCGAAAGATACTTTTCTCACATAACTAACAAATACGGTTATGAGAGCAATTATGAATCATATATTGGAGTATTGAGATTGAACAAGGTGTCACAAACTACTGCTAATTAATCACCAAGCTTTTACTTGACATAGTAGTTTCTTGAAACTACTGCTCTATGATTTTTTAGTGTTTTTAGTACTCAATTCCTAAATATACAATACAGTGAACTTAAAGTTTTTTAGAATAACAGTCTAAAATGCCAATAGAGTACAAGACCCTAACCTAATACATCATGATTAGAGAGTTAAATTTTGAATAAAACTAAGATGAAATACTTCAACATTGACTTTTAGGTACTAGAAAATCAATTACTCCTCCCACCTAGAATTTTTTTCCTTTTTTTTCTTTTTGTTGTTTTATAAAATTTTTGAATAGGAATTTATATCTTCACTATAAATATGTTTGTAGTCAATTATCAAAAATAAGAGGAACTTATTAGGTCAATAGAATTATTGTAAAAGTTTTTACGAAAATCGGATTTAGTGATTCTTAATGGATTAAATTAACAATAATGTTGACATCAAATGCTGTGATTTGTGCTAGTCTTTGGCTTTTTGGCTAGAAGAAATAGAACTAATAAACAGATATACAACCTTGATGGTTTCAATAGAAACTTTCTTCAAATACAAAGTCAATAGATATTTCATCACAACATAATATTTTGCTTAACACCACTCTCCGCCACCAAAAAAAGAAAACAAGAAAAAAGAGAAATAACATTTAGACTTTGACTCCCTCTCTTACTTCCCAAACCCATGAACAAAAAAGAAAAAAAAAAGAGTGAAAGAAACACTAGTTGATCTTTCACTTTCAACATTCAAATGAACTTTCCCAAAACTGATACGCAAAGGGTTTTGGATTTCTTATTCCAATACAGTCCAATGGTCATTCCAGAACTCAAATTTCTGTTAGCCACAAATTCCTTAAACCAACTTCCTAGAATCAAATACACATCACGAGTCGGCCACTTTGTGAAGAGCATTTGGCACTTAGTTCCAGTGTCCAAATCAAGAATTTGGATAGGAATTCTTTCTCCATTGATCACACGGTTTTTGGTTTCATCTTCCCAGTGGATGAGTAGGTGCTCTTTCACTTGTTTTGTACTTAATTCCAGACCAATTTGATGCTCTAGGTCGTGGGCTGAGATTACTTTCTTGATTTCCCACGGGAATAGGTGCAAGAGTTGTGGAGAACGATTGTTTCTCTCCACAAGTTCGTAACGAGCACGGCCAAGTTGAAGACCACTTCTTCTATTTTCTTCCTCTTTCTCTTTTGTTTCTAGAAAATGGTAAAAGATATGTTTCACCATTCTCAGAAAATACTTTCTTCTCTCTTTTTTTTCTTTTTTTTTTCTTTTGGATGACTTGGAGCAAAGAATAGAGCAAGGAAAGCTGCTTTTATACTGTACTAAGGTGGGGTGCGGTGCCTTGATAGTTTCTGAAAATTTGACTCAAGCATTAATGAACCATTAAATTGTTTAGTAGGCATTGATGGAAATCTGTTTTACATTTATTTCTTTTCCATATAAAACCATTGCATTTGTGATAACTATTTGAAAAAGAGAAATAGTCAAAGAATCATTGATTCTTAAGCACGTGTAATTTTTGTATGATTAACAAACTATTCTTTTGATAAATTTATCTTCGAGTCAATTGCAAGGTAGAGATAGGAAACTGGTTCACCACTTTTGTTCCTTTCTTTTGGGGTAAAAACAAGCAAACTAAACTTTTATGATACATTTTCTTTATTTTTTGTTTTACTTCATATGACCTTCTAATTTTTTTTTTTTAAATTGAATACCATATTAGCTGTAATGAGTGTACGTTAGATATATTATCTACACATTTATTTTACTTTCAAGATATAAACATAATAAACTACAATGTTCATCTATTAGGAAGATTGATAATTTCCTTGTATTTATGTCACAATAATGTTAAGATAATTTTATCCTAATATTATAATTTGCAAAACACCCGGATAATTGCTACGTTTTCAAATTAGAATCCAAGCTTTCGTATTGTGACTTCATGTCATACTCTAATTTGCTATTTCTTTTGTTAATATTTAAAAGACTGTCATTAGCTTTGTACAACTTATTATAACTTCAAAATTATGTTTCATAATTCTTTTTCTTAGTTTATTGTCACAACAATGCTACAAAATAAGTCTTTTGACCACAAATTAGTGAACCTCTTCCTTGTCCATTAAAACCATAAAATTTTGTAAGAGATAAAGCATAGTATGGCAACGATGGAAGTGTATATAAAAAATGAAGTATCTTTTCTCTAAAAAAGAATGAACAATGATCTTTGTAAACTAACTACCACAAGAAATAGAAAAATCACAAAACGTCTTAAGGATGAGGTTAAAGTTCATTAATTTTTAGAAATAACTTCATACATAACTGTAGAATTCTTCTTCACGTTGACGAAATGTTAAGTTAAAATATTACAAAAGTGTCAAATAAAAATAAAACAATTCCTCAGTTGATGTAATAGCAGTTTATCATTACTTTTAAAACAAATTATCATATGCTACATATAAGAAAATGTTAAATTCTAGTCGGTAATTTAAAAAATTAAAGTGAAAATTCCAAAAGAAGCATTTTCTTAATTTATAGCTTTATCTATATTTTTCGATTTTGTAGGATTATACTTATGTTAAATTCACATTCCAAATTTGGTTTCGATTTAAGCCATAGATAATATACACACAAACACATGTATGGTAGTAATGTACAATCTGATCTTTGAAATTCATATACAAAAAAATATGTATATGATAATGATATACAAGATGAACTGCAAATTCAGCATGGGGAAAGTCTACAAATAATGTGCAAGTACCTAAAAAATTGTGGCGTACACATTCAAACTTTCGATATTACTGATATTTTTTCAGAGGTAGAGATGACATTTCCTCTTGAGAGAGTGGTAGCACTGAAGAAGGGCTTGCTAGAACCTCAAGACTTGTAACAATACATGACTCTATCATTATGGTGGACAAAAAGAACAGATGGCAATATAGTTTGCTATTATAGATGCATGCTTTTAATTTTTTTTGATAAAAAGCAAATTTCATTAATGAATTATTGAAAGTCGTCTAGCACGATTTGATTTACATCTCTACTTTAGTGGCAGATTAAACATGCACTTAAAATAATAGATATGCAATTTAACAACAGATACAGTGGATTTGAATGATTTTAAACAGATCTAAAAACATATAAGAAATTTTTAAATTGCCTTAGAATAAGATAAATTGTTGTAACTCCTTTTTGTACAAGTTTCAATTGCATGATCTTCTAATCAACGGATTCAAACTCCAATAATGATGATGAGATCTGTTGAGACAGACCCAAGATCTAAAAAAAATTCCAGATCTGAAATAAATTCGGATCAAACAATAAAATAAGGATAAAAGCATAAAATTCTCACTAGAAAGTTTTAGGAGAAACCGAAAATTCTCACTAAGAACCCCTAGGAGAAATAAAGGACTCTAGCTAAGAAAATTTAGAAGAGACTTTATTGAAAAACATAATAAAATGAGATCCCCAAAGAAAAAGGTTTTCTGAGAAGATGAGAAGATGTAGAGAGAAGTTGGAGACTAGAGAATCAGTTCTTTGGTTTGTTATTGAAGTTTTCAATCATGGCCATTAAATGCATTGTGAGTGAGAGACTAGGGGTTTGATCCTTGCCTCTTATACTTGCCACTCATGTGGCATTTTTAGGATTTAGAGTCAGTGAGTACATATGAACCTATCTAGTTCGAACGTGGTTTAGTACCCTCTAGATTCTCGATGGCCTAGTTGAACTTGCACCCTTTAATAGTAGTTGTAAATAAGTGTCGATTGACTTAAAAAAAATGATACAAGAAAATTCCTTACCAACTGTCTTGATGATAAATGGGCTTCCCTAACTAGACTTAGATGACCACGATTTTTTGAAACTTTTCTAATGGTCGCATTAACAAAACATCTGTTGGAATTACAACGATTGAAAGTGACATGGGATTAGACGTAAATTTATGATGAAAGATTGTTTGGGTGCTACTAAAGTTGACAAAGATTAAACCAGACAATTGAGATAAAATTTTATAACTGATGACACAAAATCTGAATTCTGAATTGCTTCCTTAAAGTCTTGCAAATTAACTAGCGAAATATAAGAGGTCAACCATATTCTGAACCATTAATTATTTTGTATTTTGGTGATTATATTTATGGTAGTTCATAAAATTTCTAACTGACTATCATTATTTATCTCAAATTATGAATGTAGTGCAAGAAACTAATATTCAGTTTTGGTTAAATATTATAGCAAAAAGTTCTGTATCAATCTAGCCTAATGTTTAAAAATATGCCAAGTTGTCTTCATATGAGTTGAACACACCCAAAAGGAAAATTTGTGTTGCTTCAGTTATGGTTGTGTCCTCTTACAGAATGTCATGCTTCTAGCTGTCTAGCAGCCTATGCAAATATATCAGGAGGAGATTGGCTAGCTTTGGTGAGACATTGGCGATTATGAAAAATGTATTGGTTGATTTTGAGAAAGGTTATTGATGCTAATGGTCGAGAATTGGTATTTAAGGACATAGGCTTGCAAAACAATGCTACAGATTTTTAGTCATCTTAGCTAGCTGGTAAGTAGTTTTCTGAAGGTTAAATACATTAAGAAAACCAATTTATTGGATTGTAAATCCCAGAAGTACATATCCTAGATGTGGATGAAAACATGGTGAGAGCAAAGAATCAACTGAACATAGGGCTATGGAAGATAGCAAAAAATGGTACGAATATTAATTTTAGGACTGATAGATGGATTTGAGATCCTGCTAATGGAAGTATAAACTCAAGAAGCCTTTGACATGTACCGTATAGAATGTCTATGAGCTATTAGAGAATTCCCTATATAAAAAGGACATCATTTCTTAGGTTTTCAGCAAGGAGGATCCTGAGAAGACAATTCAAATTTCTCTTAGTATACATGCAAAGTTGAAAAAATTATTCACTTCATTCCCAAACGAGCAACTATACCGTCAAATCAGTATGTACTACAATTTAAAAGGTTCGAGATGGTATAAATTTGAATATTTACTGGAAAAATCAGCTCAACTACTTGAAGATTAATGATGGAAAATGGGTTTGCAGTATCAACATTAAGCATAATATTAAAAACTTTCTTAAAATGCCAGCATCAAATCCTTTTAACATGAAACATAATATTTAAAACTTTCTCAAAATGATAGCATCAAATCCTTCCTTTAATGATATACCTCTAAAATACGGAAATAAAATCTAACTTGCTGCTGTTATTGAGAAGGGGAGGAAATAGTAGAGGAAATGCATAACGTTTCTAAATTGCATGCATTTCCCAAAAAAAGATGAATGCATAAACATGCTTGTAAACTAGTGATTTTTTAAGCCATTCCAATGGTTGCAAAAATAAGAAACAACATTATCAAAAAAATGTTGTCAATAGAATGGACTTAAACATTCTCAATTGTATTATGAATAAAAACAAATCTCATGTGCACCATTGCACATGAATGTTAAAATCTTCTGTTCTATTCTCTTATTTCACAGATTTAGAAACTCAATACAACCTTGATAACTATGTCGATGTTCAAATTAGTTTGTGAAAATCTTGTGATATTCCTTTTCCCTTTCTTGTGGAAATATAGGAAGCAATACTATGACGCTTTTTCCATTAAGCTTTGGTGGAATTTTCGGCAAAGGAGATCCCTATGGGCTGGATTTTTAGCAGCCAAATATAGTAGCGGGGTGCACCCCTGTTTGTCAGAAAAGGGTTCTTCGCTTTCTTACACTTGGAGGAGGTTATGTTCGGTCCAACAATTGGAAGAGGAGCATATTTGCTGGGTCCTCAGTGAGGGATCGATGGATTTTTGGCATGACAATTGGTGGAAACTGGGGCTATATGTCAGCAGATGGACATTTTTCATGAACATGTGGTAGCAGATTTTGTCTCTCAGGCACAATGGAATAGGTGGCTCCTTAATCAGGTTCTTGGGCCTGAGTTGGTTCGGCAAGTGGTGAAGGTCCCTCCTCCATCCGCTCGTAGTTCTGATAGGATGGTGTGGGCTTTGACGCAGGACGGCTCGTTAACGGTCTCTTCGGCTTACTCGCTTGTTTCGCAGGCTTCTAATTGTTCTTGGGTAGTTTCGCACGTGTGGCTAAAGGGGTGTCCTATCAAAATCTCATTCTTCATGCTATGGTTGCTACGATTGCGTATTTCGTTAATGGACCTGTTGCGTAGATTTGGGGTACAGGGTCCGTCTAAGTGTCATTGTTGTTCTGAACCGGCAGAGGAGGAGGTTAATCACATTTTTTACAAGGGATTTGAATAAGGCAGTTTGGAGTAGATTTGAGGTTGGCCTAGGAGATTGGACAATGGTTTCCATGCTGAGACACATGGTGTTACGGTGGTGGTTGCGCAAAGGGCACAACGTGTACCTCAAGTTTGTTTATCATATGTTACCTATGCTTGTTTGCTGGGAGTTATGGAAGGTGAGAAACAAGGGAATTTTTTATGGAAGGAAGGTGGGGTGGACGGAGGTGGCAGACCAGGTATTTCAACAGCTGTGTGATTTACTTCATTGTAGTTTTCCGGAGATAGCATGTTGTTTTGTCTCTTGGGATGTTCTTCACGCTTCATTGGTTGGTCTGAAAAGAAGGGTTTCCATTTTGCCGATCTCATGGTCGGTTCCTAGGACAGGATTTAAGTTGAATTCGGATGGCTGTGCTAGGGGGAACCCGAGTGTGAGTGGGGGTGGGGGAGTTGTGCGTGATTGGGAAGGAAGATTCATCGTCGGTTATTCCTGTTTTTTTGGGTCCTTGACCAGTTTACACGCGGAGCTCAAGGCCATGCTCTTTGGGGTGCGGCTATGTGTTGCTCGAGGCTTCCAAGAGTTGCATGTCGAGTCCGACTCATTTGTCTTGGTGCAGATATTGCAAGGGACACATGGTTGCCCTTGGAGGCTGCAACGGGTGGTGGATGAATTGCTCAGTGTCAAGCAGCATTTCCATGAGATAACCCATTGTTGTAAAGAGGCGAACAAGTCCGCTGATTATCTAGCTAACTTGGGTGCAAATACGGAGCAAGATGGTGTTTTTGATGACTTTCGTGCTTTGCCGGTTACTGTCCGTGGGGAGATTACCATGGATAGGTTAGGTTTCCCTAATTTTCGTAGAAAGCTGCTTTAGCTTAGCTAAAAAGTTGTACCACTTTTATTTTGTACGGTCTACTAAGGCTAGAAAATTTAACTAAATAAAATGTCACAAGTAACTTGAACAAAATAAAAAGTAATTAGAAAAGTATAAATTGAATTTATGATATTATGGCTAATAGTGTCTACTTAATAATAATGCATGAATTTAAAATGAAGGGCGTAAACTTAGACCCTCCATTTTAACTTAAAAAAAAAAAAAGAATTGCATGATCCTAGGAAGATCAAAGACCTATATCACACAAGCTGGAAAAAGTAAACAAATAAGAATTTCTATCATGCATATTCTGCAATTCTCTACCAAATAATTGATTACAATCCATTGTAAGGTGCTCTGTCGAAAAATTGGGTACCTAACTAAGAATACAAATCTTTGATTTGCATAAACCAAAACACTAATGTAGGCTTGCACATGTATCTATATACTCCAGGGAAGGAATGATTTTTAAAAGTTTTTTCAGATTGACTAAAACATGGCGTGGTCCTAAACTCTTGATGCCAATATAACTCAAAAGTTGCTATAAGTCCTACACATAGAACAAGAACATAGTCAGGGTTACCTGCATAATAGGAAAATAATAAGGAAGTGTGTTATCAACTTAAGCGGACAAACTTCTAAAAGCAAACTGCATCAACAAACTTATCAAAGAAAAATAAACACTTTCACCAATTTTATGATATATGGTACTTTTAGTATTTAATTAATTAAAAGGGCTTTATCCCTAGAAATGACAGTTCTGGAGTTAGAAGGCAAACAAAATGCAAAAGTGTAAACAATTTTCATAAACCAAATTCATTATAAGATATAAGCATAAAAATCATAGTTATTAAACCTGGCCCGACCCAGTGGTTCGACCGGTCAACCCGGCAACCGGCCATTGAACTGGGCCGGTTCGCTTCGCTAATTAGATCGTTTCTGCAAATGATCCGTTGACTTTTCAACGGCCCGGCGGTTCAACCAGATTAAACCGTGAACCCGGCCGATTTTGTGAACAAATCGGTTTTGAGGAAAAAATTTTTTCCAAACCTTTGCTTGGATTCAAATCCAAGACCTTTGGGTAGGGTTATGACATGCTCACCACCAGACCACTTTGCCACATGTTAGTTAATTGCCATTCTTATACTATATGAACGTTTTGTCAATTTTATCTTTATTTTTTTTATTTCTCCAAAACAAATTTATTTGAAATCTTTTAACAAAAACTTATGACCCCTAAATTCTATAAATTATAAAATAGATTTCAAAAATAACATATTACATAATTTATTTTAAAGACAAATATTATTTTTAATAATTTTTTGCACTTAAAATTCGTAAGTTACCTAGATAATTACACTAAACATATAAAATTTTACACTTGAAGTTTGGTGGATTACTAATTAAATTTATGTTTTGCTGATTCTTATATGAATTAAATATTCTATTGCAAATTAAATTAAATGAATATTCGTTATGACCTTGTTTATTACAATTTATATCATATATCCTATATAAAAAATTATAAGACATAATATTTAAATATATTTAGTGATCCACTGGTTCAACCACTCACCCACTGGTTGAACCAGTGACCCGTTGACCCACCTCCTTTACCGGTCTCCTCTTCGAGCCGAGTTTAATAACTATGATAAAAATACTCTTCGAGCCGAGTTTAATAACTATGATAAAAATACTCTAGAAAAAGAAAATGTGAAATAAATCCATCCCCACTTTTTCTCTTCAATCTCTTGATCAATGTTCAATCCACACCATAATTAACCTTTTGGCTATAAGTACACGAGCACCTTCCAACACAATAATCAGGAATAGCATTCATTCATATTCTTAAAACAATTTGTCAGTCATGGTATCTTTCATTAGTTAAACAAGATACTATTCAGTTTGTAAATGAATAATTTTATTGAATAGGCAAAAATACTACAATTTTTTTTTCTTTTTTGAAATTTTAAGGGAGAGATATTTGCCAAAATATATTTAATTTAGAAAAGAGTCAATACCATAACTAGGAACTCAGCATGTATATTTTGAAATGGTATATACAAAAGAAGAAAGAAATGTTTTAGTTCACATTTCAGAATACCTCAGTTTGCTAAGTGATATATACTTTTAGAATTAGAAATAATTATGATGTCCTACACACTAAGTTATTTAGAGCTGATTCACTTTTTTACTTTGCATATAATTAGAATACAAGACAACGAAATAGAAGCAAACCTTATTGAGTAAGAATATCACATAAGCTGCTCTTGTTGAGTCTTACCCTTCTAAAAGGAGAGGAAACTCTATAGGCTTTGCATTTGTCAAAACTAACAAATTTGAAGTTGAATCACATGACACCCCCTCAATGGAAGGTGCATAGTTATGAATATATGATTGAGAATCTTCCAATCGCAAAGGAACTTGTAAATATGAAGCAGTAAGTAAGACAGCCTGCAAAATGTATCAGTAAGATAAATTGTCAAATAGCTACTTCATTAGCAAATTGTGCACCAGAATATTAGATGCCTAATGCACAAGAGGTACCAATATAAATATGTTTGACACATGATTGTACAAATAAATATGTGGTAGGCTGATTATATCGATAGTGAAAAAGACAAAAAAAATAGATTAAATGTAATCAAGAAAAGAGAAAGAACACATGTGCTACGTATCTCAGG
This sequence comes from Coffea eugenioides, assembly GCF_003713205.1. NCBI lineage: Eukaryota > Viridiplantae > Streptophyta > Magnoliopsida > Gentianales > Rubiaceae > Coffea > Coffea eugenioides. The sequence goes on from NC_040041.1 coordinate 12,426,710, forward strand.
ACTGCTGAAGATTATTGAATTTCCTTTTTATCAGTGAAAAAACTCATCTTTTTAAAAGAAAATCCAAGGCCATGTCATTGTAAACTGCATCATACTAACAAAAATGTAGAAAAGGTCTAAAGTGAATAAGAAACCAAAAAAAACTATGTAAACACCAATGGAAAGTAGAAGAGTTCTTGATATCATGGTAAACACGAATAGAAAGCTAAAAAGTTCTTGACACCATAGAATTAGGTATCCATAGGGCAAAAAAGTTCTGAACAACATATTCTATAGACATAGGGGATTGTAGGGTATGGATCCAGGTTTGGTAGCTAGCTAAGTAGAATAGTTAAAGGAAAACCAAGTCACAAATATGGCAAACTGTTCTAATATCCTTGCCGATGGTGTAGGCTTTCTTGCTTCCAACATGCTATTGAAAGTGCTGATTAGAGAAGGATATCAAAACCGGCTAGCTACAAATCTTGTTAGGTGAAAACTATACTTGTGAGATCCCAATCAGTATTTTGAAGGGGTGAGGCATTCTTGAATTGTCCTTGGCAGTCAAATGGGGCTTTAGTGTCATGAGGCATATGCCCCAAGGATCAAGATGAATACATGGACATTCGGACAAATTTTTCCTTTAACGCGTAGAAAACATGCACCTTTAAAATTTTAACACTTTTCCATTATTTTAAGCTCCAGAAAAACATCCAAGCTGGATTTTCTCTTTGCTTGCTTGAGGAAGTTGAGACCTTTAAGCTAAATTTGCAATTTCTGAAAACTTTTCTTATGTTAGCTTACAATTTTAATTTGGTGAACATGGATGTAAGTTTCGAATTTAATGATGTAGAGGTAAAGTATCAAAACTTTATGCCTCACATTGAGGATGCTCTAAAGAAATAGAGGAAAGATGCTCTGATAGTCAAAACTCATAAAGATCATTTGCCAGTGCCCTAGAAAACAGTTTCGCAATTGTGAACTTTAGTTTGCCAAATGACATCAAACCTTTTATGCAAGCAATGTTGAAGTTTACAGTGGTTTGTTGGGTTTCTGCTGATAGCATAGCATTAGTCACACTAATTAGTCATAGAAACAGGTTTTATTTTTCTCATGTGGACATAAGATTATAATTTTTCTTTATTTTATCTAATATTTTTTGATGTTAGTGTGTGTGTGTATATATATTATAATATTTTTGTATTTTTATATTTTAAAAATATTTTAAAAATAAAAATTCATGGGGCAGTTTTTGCCCCGTTTGGATGGATATAAAATGTCCGCCCAAAATTTTTGCCTTTTAAAACACTGATCCCAATCCTATTAGTCTTGTATCCCAACAAAAGAAAGCTGTTTCATCCTCATTTTAAGCACTCAGGGACACCTGAGAAGAACAATACGAGTATTTAGGGATGCCTGTAGGCTACTGTACATATGTACCATAAAACAAGAGAGATGCCCCATCTTCAATGTTTGAGAAAATAAACTTTACATGCAAAATATAGACACATGTTTGAAATTACACAATGGATGGGTGTTGAAAAGAATTACTAATGAATATGTCCAGAAGACCGATCTGTTAAGCATGGAAAGTTAAAAGAGTAGCATTCTTTTTGAGTCTTAAAGAAATGAAGGGCAAGGTACAATCTACAAATTCAGGGAATTCAAACTCTATTTATACGGTCGTACCACTTGTATTTTTCCTTTTTCTAGTGCAAGATTTTAAGGAAAAGTTAAAATCACTTGGCTCCTAATTAGTTCTTTACGAATACATCGATTTTAGCTTCAATAGTGAACAAATAATTTAGATTAGGACTGAATATAAAGTTAATAAATTGAATAAGAAAGGAAAGACATCAACACTTAGGAGTAATCACAGTTGAAGACTTAAGTCGATCACTTCTTGGTTTTAATGATTAACAAGCCAAAATGATGATTTGGACTAATGTTTTTAATGAAAATTTTGCTAGAACAGGTGCTCAAATATTTGGAAAAAGAAAGAATGAAAAGTCAAAAAAAAATGAAAATTGTCGCTCAACATTAGAAGCAGCTTCAGATGCATAATTACTTGATCGGACGTCTGAAACACCACAATGGAGATATTCCCTATCATCGAATACAGCATTGGATGCATACTAAAGGGTTGGTCGTGTGAATATTGAAGCAAATAAAATTGGACGAAGTATCCGAGTCAACTCTCTTGATCGGCCATTCGAAAATCAAATGCAAGACTTGGAAAGCTGCTAATCTCTTTTGAATGCATCTGTCAAAAAATAAATATTTGGATCCTGATTGGGTGTTGAATGCATGGTTTGGATACAGAGCATTTGATTCGGGCGTCTAACAACTCCAATGGTTAGTTTTTAATAGTTAGAATTTTTTTGACCGTTGGAGATTTTATTATTTGGATCCTGATTGGGTGTTGAATGCATGATTTGGATACAGAGCATTTGATTCGGGCGTCTAACAACTCTAATGGTTAGTTTTTAATAGTTAGATTTTTTTTGACCGTTGGAGATTTTATTGGACCAGATTTTCATCTTTTATAAATATTTCAAGGCCTGAAATATTAGAGCAACTTTTGCCTGCATTGAATACAAGTTCCTCAGAGTGATTTTGTGAGAAAATATTCCTTTCTTGTACATTTGTAGTTCTTTGTGAGGTTTCAAGTTTCAAGTATTCTTCATTGTTTAGGTGAGTATTCAATTGTAACTTAGAGAGGATTAATTAGGACGAATTGTAAAATTCTGTGACTCAACTAAAGTAGGAAAACTTAGTGTGAGCAACGGGTGAGCTTTTCTTTGCACAAGTTGGTTTGCTTCATCAAGATTTGAAGAAGCACTTAGTGGGTTGAACTCCAAACTTGGTGAAACTTGGGAATGAATAGAGCTGCCATAAAGGGTACCATTTCAATTGGTTTAATTTCTTTTTAATTTATTACTTTTGCTCATTTGCGTGATTTCATTGTTTTTATCTCTTTTGCTTTCTACTTGCTTAAGTGTGTGATTATTTAGGTAATTTGACTAGTTTAAATTGGGTAAAAATTTGTCTCATTTTGCTTAGTTGTTAATCAATCTAATTCACCGCTCGCTTAGGTTGTACTAGAGCCTTACAATTAGCATTAGAATTTGATATGCTGAGATTCAATTCAATCGATTTAGGAGCAAATATGGTAACCAATAATGCTTAATTTTTAGAGGGTGTCAATTATGTTAGTTAGAAAGAATGCATGAATATATTTTTACAATCTATTAATATTGAGTTACGGTATGTTGTTAATAAATGTCCTTATAAAACTACTATTTTAGATGTGAATTTGGGTGGATTTAGGCCCAAAATTAGAAATGAATTAAATGCTCAAGATAAGACTAATCTTACTTTGAATTCTAAGGCTATGAATATTTTGTACAATGCTTTAGATGCCAATGAATCTACTTGAGTTAAAGGTTGTAAGTCAGCTAAAGAAATATAGAATAAATTGAAAGAAATTGTGAAGGTAGTGATGATGTTAGAGAACAAAAAAAAATCTTTGATTGTACCAAATTTGAATCTTTTAAGATGGAGTTGCATTAAAATATTGATAAAGTTGTATTGTAGATTCAATGATATTATTAAAAATCTTAAAGTGTTTGATAAGGAATATTCTTTAGGTGAAAGAAATAGAAATATTTTGAATGGTTTACCTAAGGAATGAGAAATCAAAGCTATAGTCATACAAAAAGCAAAAAAATTGAATTTCATATCTATTGAATCTCTTGTCAATCCACTAATCTTTTATGAGTTGAAGTTAAAATCAAAAGTGTAAGATGAAGAGAAAGTTAGAGTCCAAAGGAGCAATGCACTCAAAACTTCTCATGAAGAAAATGATTTACTCTCATTTGATGGTGACGATATGGAGTTTGATGAAAATTATAAATAATTTTTAATCCAAACTTATAAAACTCTTCAACAATAAGAGAAGATTTAGTAGAGGTGGACCAAATAATAACCAAATTTGAAATTCCACCAAAGCAAGAGGAAAATAAGAAATGATCAAAAAGCAAAATGATGGTGTTTTGAATTGGGTTAATGATGAAAATGATAGTAGTGATGATGATATGGAAGTCCTTATGCTTAAATTTCAAGATAGGTTTAGGGAATCCTATACTAAAAATGGGGAGGAAAATCAAAATAAATGTTTTGTTGAATGAGAACTTCAAACTTTTTCAAGAAAACAAAATATTGAGAAAAGAGAATGACAATTTCAAGAAAAATGAAGCTGAATTATATGCAAAAAAGATTATTTGAAAAAGAAGTTAGATGAAAAAGCAAAGTTTTATTAAAAAAATCAAGGAGCAAATTTTGTTGAGAAAAAGAATAGATGACCTTCGTAAATTTCTTGAAAGGAAGAAACAAGGTGTTTTAGAAAAACAAGTGTAGGAATACAATTGTTAACAAAAATTTTACTACTTTTAGAAATGATCGTCTTTATTTTATAACATCTTCTCATGTTAGAAATCATGGTGTTACGTGTAATTATTATTGTCAATACGGCCATATGAAAAATAATTGTTATGTGAAAGGAAATGTTAATTTAAGGATGAAAATTATTTGGGCATTGAAAGATATCACTAGCCCAATTGGACCCAAGAAGAAATGGGTACTAAAAGTGATTTCTCTTGTAGAGGTGCACAAAAATGCAACAAAATATCACTTAAATCAAGAGCATGAAGAACATGAACATTTAATAAAAGAGGGAAAGAATGAAAGGTGAAAATGGAAAACTATAGAGATTACAATCTTTCCAAATAGTTGAAAAGTTATGTCTGCGATGAGATATGTACTCAAAAGCTAAACGGTTAGAGCTCGAAATTTTAAACCTAATTGCATCCACTACCACTGGAAAATTTGAACGTGCAATCTTGTTGGATTATCGACTACTTGGAGTGTTTAATTGATTGTCTTATACTTAAGTATATTAGAATATTCTAAATTCATGCATGATTCACATTCATGGTAATATAATACAAATTAGACAAGAAATTAGTGAGGTAATAGTGAGATGGAGTGAAATTGCAAAGTTTAAAATTTCATTTGCTCATGCATTTGACACTTGGCTTGAGTTGGACATTTGTCCAACTACTAAACCAAGCGTATACCATCTTATTTGACCCGTGACATGCAAAACAAATTCCAGACTGAGGGAGTGAGAGAGAAAACATTTTCTGGTTCCTTAATCTTTCAACCTACCATTTTCTTGACTTAAAACCGAGAGAAACCAACTTGCCATTCATTTGTGTTAGACCTGAGAGAGAGAAGGTAGACTCAGTTCATTTCCTTCTTTACTCTAAAACATCCGAGAGAGAGAGAGGGTTAAGGGTGAGTGACGCTCTGCAATTTATGGTGTGGAATTAGTTGTATTGAGAGGAAAGAAACTAGAGGAAATCGGTTGGGCTAGTTGTATTGAGAGGAAAGAAACTAGAGGAAATCGGTTGGGCTGCATCTTTGAGGAGCCGAAGTCCAGTCATTTGGGAGGAAAGGGAGGTAAAATTTCTGTAACAACCTTTCAGTCATCCAGTACACTTGATTACTCATGCTGCATTTTGGGTTTAGCTAAGAAAAGTGAGTTTGTTGGAAGAAAATCTTGTTTAGAAGCTAGTTACTTGCTGGAGAAAAAATTTCTGTTTGGCCGAGAGAAAGGAACTGGTTATGCAGCTTGTTATTCAAATTTTGGAGGATTTTTCTTCTAGAAATTTAAGTTATATGTCTACCCTCTCGTTGTATCTGAAAATCTAGAGCAAAGTTGAAAAACTTGAATGAGAATTTTGCAAGAATTAACTGGAAAATTCTGGTGGGCTGGCCGAGAGAGAAGATGGAAATTTTCTAGTTTTCTTCTATAGAATTTGGTTGTAAAATCTTATATTGTGGTTCAATACACCTTATAACACATTAAACTTAACATGCATGTTAGATTTGAGCGTAAAATGAAGAGTTCTATTGACGGAAAAATTTACCTTTCAAACTGTCTATTTGCTGGAATTTTTCCAGCTTCGGCCGAGAGAGATGAGGAAGAATTTTTCCAGTTTTTCCATGAATTTGACTGAAAAATTGCATATTGTTGCTGTTTACACCCTATAATACATTAATATTGACATGCATGTAGCATTTGACTTGAATCCAAGTGAGTTAAGTGTTGGCGTTGAGGGAACTTTGCTGAAAATTCCGATCATAATTGATAATTGAGGACTGTTGGAGTAGAGTTGATGGTTGCAGCTTCAACTTCAAAGTTTTGCTGGTTTTGGTCAAGAACTCACTTCAAGTACCATTTACCTCTTTTATCTAAACATACATGTGGTCTATGTTGAGTTCAAAGTTAGAAAAGACTGATTTTTGGAGAAAACTCTAAACCTGGAAATTTTTCGTTTTCTTGCCAAGAGTTTTGATGAACTTGGTTAAAATTTGCTTTAGGCATCATCTATTGTTCTAATGTAGCCATATATGTTGTATAATTGACATTTTAAAACCCTAGCATA